>NW_022589707.1:81159430-81302393 GCF_004348235.1 Phoca vitulina
TTTTTATTGATTTTGAGAGGGGTTCTCTGTGCTTCCTGGATTTTGATGCCTGTTTCCTTCCCCAAATTAGGGAAGTTCTCTGCTATAATTTGCTCCATTATACCTTCTGCCCCTCGCTCTCTTCTTCTTCTGGGATCCCAATTATTCTAATGTTGTTTCATCTTATGGTATCGTTTATCTCTCGAATTCTGCCCTCGTGATCCAGTAGTTGTTTATCTCTCTTTTTCTCAGCTTCTTTATTTTCCATCATTTGGTCTTCTATCTCACTGATTCTTTCTTCTGCCTCATTTATCCTAGCAGTTAGTGCCCCCATATTTGATTGCACCTCATTAATAATCTTTTTGATTTCTACTTGGCTAGATTTTAGTTCTTTTACTTCTCCAGAAAGGGTTTCTCTAATAACTTCCATGCTTTTTTCAAGCCCAGCTAGTATCTTTAAAGTGATGATTCTGAACTCTAGATCTGACATCGTACTAATGTCCGTATTGAGTAGGTCCCTGGCAGTCGGTACTACCTCTTGTTCTTTTTGTTGAGGTGATTTTTTCCATCTTGTCATTTTGTGCAGGGGAGAATAGATTAATGAGAGAACAAAATGCTAGCAGGGTAACAATGTCCCCAGAAAATATACTCTAAACAAATCAGAAAAGTCCTGAAGCAGTGGGAAAAGAAAGGGAAAGAGAGAAAAAAGAAAAGGAAAGAAAAAAAGAAAAAAGAAAAAGATAAAGATAAAGATAAAAACAAACAAAAACAGAACAAAACAAAACAAAACAAAAACAGAATGTGATCAAATATGATCAGGCTGGTTTATAAATCAGTGCCACACACTAGATTTTGGGTGTATTTTGGTCTGTTAAAAGAAAGTGCCTCCCAAAATTTTAAAGAAAGAAAAACTTATATATGTACAAAAATAAGGGTTGATATGATGAAGGGATAGAATATGACTGTAAAGATGGAAAGTATAAAAAATTTTATAAAAGGAATTGATAAGTTGTTTGAAAAAAGAAGAGGATTAAAAAAAAGAAAAAGAAAAAAGGGAGAGAATGTGATCAGGCAGGGGAGTAGAAAAAAACCATACACTAGAGATTTAGAGTATATTTTGATCTGTTAGAAGAAACTATCTCAAAATTTTAAAGAGAGAACAACTTATATATATATGCCAAAAATATGGGTAACTACTATGAAGGGATAGAATATGACTCTAAAAATGAAAAATAAAAATGTTTTTTTAAAAAAGGGATTGATAAGATGTTGGTTGAAAAAGGGAAAAAGAAAAATTCAAAAAAAAAAAGAAAAAAGAAAAAAAGACAGTTAAAAAAAATAATTTACTTTGAAAGACTAAAGAATCATGGTAAAAAAGCCATGAATTCTACGTGCAGTATTCCCCTAGTTCTGGAGTTCTGCCATTCTCATTGATCGGTAAACTTGGTCTTGGCTGGCTGTTCTCGCTGATCTTCTGGGGGAGGGGCCTGTTGCCGTGGTTCCCAAATGTCTTTACCGGAGGCGGAATTGCCCCGCCCTTTCCAGTCAGGCTAAGTAATCTGCTTGGGTTTGCTCTCCAGAGCTTTTGTTCCCTGCAAGCTTTCCGTCCAGCTTTGGAGGATGAGAGTGAAAATGGCAGCCTCCCAATCTCCGCCCCGGAGGAGCCGAGAACTTGGGGTCCCGCTGCTCAGTACGCCTCCAGAGAAAAGCAGTCAGTCTCCCCGGTCTCCGGCTGCACTCCGTGCTCACCCGGCCTGTGACCTGAGTGTTTCTATCTCTGTGTAGAGTCTCCAAACCCAACAGATCCCTGCGGTGCGCTCCCATGCCACTCCTCCTGGGGGAGGAAGCTGAGTCTCCCCGGATCTGCCGCTTGTTGGGTCCCTGCTGGAGGAGCAGTGGCCCGACTGTGCCGCGGATCACGGTTTATGGCAACCCCGAGCTGAGAGCCCGCGCCTCGGCTCCGTCTCTGCAGCTGGCTTCCCCGCTCCGATACCTGGGAGCTCTGCCGCACTCAGGCACCCCCGGTCTTTCTGTGACCCCGAGGGTCCTGAGACCACACTGTCCCGCGAGGGTTCCACCCCCCACTTAGCCACCAGAGTGACGTCCCTCAGCGGAGCTGACTTCTAAAAGTTCCGATTTTGTGCTCCGTGGCTCTATCACTTGCCAGAAACGGCCGATGGAGGCCCCTCCCCCGCCGTCTATCCTCCTGAATATCGCCTCGGATTCACTTCTCCGCACGTCCTACCTTCCAGAAAGTGGTGGCTTTTCTGTTCAGAGAGTTGTTACTATTCTTTTCTTCGATCTCCTGTTGAGTTTGTAGGTGTTCAGAATGGTTTGATCCCTATCCAGCTGAATTCCTGAGAGGAGAGGAAATCCAGGTCTCCTACTCCTCCGCCATCTTGCTCCGCCCCCCTCATATTTTTCTTGACATAGATGTTGGGGAGGAGTTCAAAGGAATTGATCCACTTGCATAACTGATTTTTTCCCAGGCTTACTGGCAATTGGAAGCAATTGATAAGAAAAATATTAGTGTTATAGTTGCATGCTAATCAAAGACTTCACTAAAAATCTTAGTTATGAAAACATTACCTATAAACCTGACCTGCTTTATACTAAAGAGAGAATATGCATGATTTCAAGGCTCATTTACAAAAGCAACTTATTCTAGGTATTGAGTTAATACTAAAATGGTAGTATCAAGTATGTCACTATGTAAAATGATAGGATAATAAATGTTTTTAGTTAGAATTAGGTTGAGTTGCAAGTGACAGAAAGCCCCCAAATAACAATAGCTTAAACAGCATTGCAGTTTCTCTCTCTTCCATACACATCCCTGAAGGAAGATCAGGATTTGGGGCTTCATGGTGCTAGGGAGCCAGGCTTCTTCTATCTGGTTACACTGTTATCAGTGGCCTTGACCCCATGAACCAAGATGGTAGTATGTGCATTCCAAGCAGCAAGATGAAAGAACAAAAAGAAACAAAGGCCCTTACATCCAAATTCCCCATAATACATACTGCACACACATAAAACGGCACTAATGCCATCATCTTATTAGCCCATCAGTCACCAGTCATACCTATCTGCAAGGCTCAGAAAAGGAATCTCTACTTTGAGAGACCCTGTGCTCAGCTAAAACTTGGATTACTACCGAATTTGGAAGACAACTAAGTCTCTGCCACAGAATGCTTAATATTATCATCTGATAGATTTCTACTATGTGTCACTCAGAAAATCCTTTAACTTTCAAGGGTGTTGGGTTCCTAGTTATGTTGTTTGTAACCTGGAAAGCAATCCCTCACAAAAAGAACGTTATTTCTAATGGTTGGTTTACCAGACCAGTACACAAAACCTATTTTAGTCTACCATGTCTTTGAAAGATGGTTTTTCATGTACACTCAATAACCCCTTATTCCATTATTTTAAGGAAAAAGCATACATTTTTAGTGACTTTAGATTGTCTGTCCCTGTCTCCAGAGAAGGGCCTCCTGAAACAGCAAAGGCTGAAGGGAGACGTGGGTGTCCTACATTTGCATCAGAGAAAATACATTTCCTGTCTGGGGCATTAGTTATTCTCCAAGTTGTGACTTAGGGAACACAAGATCCTAGTAAGGGATGACCACACTATGTCCCATTTTAACCTATTCATACTTTGATTGTCATTGGAACTACACTCCTGGAGACCATGTGGTCTAGACATGATCCATGAAGATGGGTGCAGTGTTGAGCTATCCTGGAGCCCAAGGCAGTTCTCTGGCTTCACTCTGCCCCAGTTCCAGGTTTCACCAAATTCTACTGCAGGAATATTCAGCCTCCCGTGAATGCCAGTCCTTGCCCAAGTCCATTACTGGCCTCATCTGAAGACTCCATGGTTATCTCTATGTGAAACACAACTACATCTCCAGAAATGCAGAGACCAAGAAGTAAAGGACAGAGCAAGACAAAGAGATGGTAAAATTTAAAAACCATAGCAGTTGAAATTCTGTCATTTTGTGGACATGTGGTTTTGTACAGGACATAGACCATGAGGCATTTCTAACATATAGATCTTTGGAATGATTTAGTTTTGCAGTTTATGTTGTTTCCTCCTCCTAAACACTTCACCATTGGTGACAGACGTCTTTCATAATTATCCCTGAAAGCCTTGCTACTTTGAAAGCTATTGATTAATGCATTTGTCTTCCCCTCCTTGGAAACCTTTTCACTAGGCTGCTTGGGAGAGTTGATTTAAAAGTCTTCATATTTTCAAGCCCTCTGAAAATCTTTATTCAACTATATAGACCATATGGGGAAGAGAAATAAAGATTTTCAGGCATAACTTTTTTTGTGGCCTACTCTTTAGAAATTTGCTTTACTAACTGGCCAAAGGGCATGCCTAATATTAGCACAGCCTCCTTTTAACTCACTTTCCAATGGAGAAAGGCTGGGTGGCTTAGTCTGTTTACTAAAAAAAAAAAAAAAAAAAAAGACAAAGTTCCTTTTGAATGGTTGAGTTTTGACTTAACTTCAACCCCAAGAAAAGTCCCAGAACTTTCCTTTTAGTATTATAGAATTATTTTTTTTAAATATTTCACTATATTGGTAGTTAGTGGGACAAATCTGTCCCTAACACCTCTTGCCACTTGTTGTGGGGAGGCTGTCATACTGTACACACTATCACAAGGTTCCAAGAATGCGAACAATTTGCAACAGTCCAAAATGACAGAAGGCTGAAAGCAAATGAGATAGGCACTTTGAGATCCAGGCTGCTTCTAGCAGAGTTATACCTGCCTTCTCCTCCAATAACCAAATAAACACTACCACCCTGCCCAAGGTGTTCCTCGACTTCCCTCTTTTTCCCTGGGCATTCAATACCATTGAGCAAACCCTAGCCTTCTCTGATTATGGGGTCTCAACTTCCTTTCCTCTCAAGGATTTAGAGATGTTCAAAAATCTATTTTCCAATGAGTAACTAAGGATTTAGAGCATAAGTATCTTCTACAGCACTTCTCACACCAATAAAATAGGTTAGTTGGTTTGTCCCTTGGTAAAAAACGAGTGATCAAAATGTTTGACAACACTTGAAATACAGCAGTCATCAATCCAAATGGATACTGGCCAGTATGTTAGCTCAGCACATACCACAGAATATTGGTCTTGTCACAAGTTGGGAGACATCCCCTATGACTGATCTCTAGGTTGCAAGATTCCTCCCTTGTTACCATCTTTCTTAAAAAGAAGGCATAATTCTTTGTGGTCTCGGGCTCTTTATTTTAGAAGATTAATTCTTCCTTGTTCAGGAAGTTTATAACTGGTTAAGGCTGAGAATCTATTTGTAAATTCCAAACACGTTTGTCCTTTGTAGAATGCCCCCTGCTTCCAAATCAGTCACCAAGGCTTGTCAATTCTACTTTCTAAATAGGCCCAGATCACTGTTGCATTTTTCTGCTCTGCGACTTAGGCCAGATGTGCATCATGTCCTGTCTGGATTTCTCCTAACCTCTCCCCTGGGTGGGCATGCCCTTCTAATCCAGCCTGTACATGCATACAGTGAGGGTCTTCTAAGCAGAAATGTGACTGTGTCACTTCGGTGCTTAAAATAATTAAACGCAGCTCTGAAGAAGGACAAAAGCCTCTAATATTTTCAGGCACTTTGTGATATTCCCCCACAATCCTCCCTCACTCCCCAATCAAAGGCCAAGGTCTAACCAAGTCCAACTATGTAAAATTCCCTGAAGGTACAGCTCTTCCCCTTCCTCTGCATGAGCTGCTCCCCCAGTAGGGTATGTGGGCTGGAGATCTTACCTGATCTCTCTAGGACTTTGTCCTCTACCATCTCAGAGTCTCACCATAAGACGTCTATTGAGGTATTCTTTACTATCAGCACCCTGTATCTTTGTCCCAACACCTCCCCTTAGCCTCTACTAGGTTGGAACATATGACACCATTTTTATAAGTCATAAATGATAAAATATCAGCAATTTCATATAGTTCAACCTAATAGAAACCAAAATATCCTGTCCTGAAATGCAGCTCTTGGTCCTCACCTACCAGGTCCACTGTGAGATAGTTTCACATCATGGTTAAAAACTTGGATGGTAAACTCAGAACCGGGTTAGAGTTCCAGCTCAGACCACCAGCTGAGTGTGACCCTGGACAAGTTATTTGCCCTCTGGGGCCTCAGTTTCATCTATAAAAAATTAGGGAAAATAACAATGTCTTCTCCATAGAGAGGTGGTGAGAATAATTTGCATGAAGAGTTGAATTCACAGTAAATGCTTCCTAAATGGCAGTTATGGTGAGCAAATACAGTATCATATATGGCTCACTTTGTAAAATGCTCTAATGTTAATTGCTCTGTGTATAGCTTAACAATACAGCTCATTTGCAACAACTGTTTTATTGATGGACGTGATCTTGAGATCCCAAAAACCTTCCTCATCCATTCCCACTCGGTGTTGATCAGGATCCTGGGTGGATGTGTCTACATGTTGTTTCCTTCTCTCTCCTTCCCTCCTGCAATCAATGTACTACCCATTATGACCTGAAATGGCTGGAACAGAATTACTGAGGACCCCAGCACCTACCCCATTCCCTTTCTCAGATTCCCATTAACTCCTGAAAAAGCCAAAAAAGTAATCAAAATGCAGTATTTGGATAAGTATGTTAAGAGGCTCTTTTATTTGCCTCTTCACCCAAGTTTATCCAAGACAGCATCCCTGGTGTCCACAGTAAGTCATAAGATGGCCATGCTACTTTGTGGGGTGTATCCTGACTTGGTCTCCATGTATATAGGGCCATGTGGAGCCCCAAGCTTGGATCCCCAGATGACTACCCACTGGCTCTGCTCCCTCCTCCACAGAAAAATATACCCACAGAGTAATCTGGGCAGCCCAGGCTGGTTCCAGCATCTTAAAGCACATCACATCCATCTTTTACTGTTTGTCTTTCCTGACCCTTAGCAAAGGCCCATTGGAATTGGAACATGTGGTTCTCCTCTTGCCTACTTCAGAAATGGCCTGGTGATATCTAGGTCTTCTCTGATTTTGAGGAAAGACTGTTACCTTTCAGAAACCCTTCACTTTGAAGTTGAATGTGTGGGAGAGAAAGACATACATTCTCCTAGGTGACTCAAAGCCCAAGTGCAGGGGAACCACAGTGCTAGCTAACCTGAGCTTGTCCTTCTGTCCTGGGCTTCCTCTGACTGGTTCTGACTTTGTTTGGGCCCCTGTTCTGATAACTGGCCTCCATGTGGTTAAGGTAAACAGGCCCCACCTGTTCCCAGTTGTGCTAACACTGTCTTAATCATTTGCCTGACACCTCAGGTCTAAAGGTGAACACCTGCCTAGCTCCCACCAGCCCTCCCAAGGACCATGGCCTCCATCTTGAATCCCAACCAGATTCTGGGTCTATTCTAAAAAGAGCTGCCTGCTGTATGATGTGGCACAGCATGGGAAATGGCTGGTGTTCACTGCTGGAGACAAGAGAATAAGCCATCCCAAGACAGAGGACAAGAGGTGAGAGAAAAAGAGGAGAGAGGGGAAAATACCATCCAGGAAAAAAAAAAAAAAAAAAGAGGGGAGCTGAGGAGGGTCTATCCAGCACTTAACTCTTCAGCTTCAAATAGCTTTGAGGAATGAAATACAACTTGATTTTACCCACATGATCATTGGAGGAATCCCAGGGCTTTCAGAGAGAGAGAGAGTGAGTGCGTGAGCGAGCAATATCAGGAGGCAACAGTTACACTAAGCATTCCTTCTCAGCTATTAATTTATTTTTAATAGAGTGTGCACCTGTGAGCCAGCAAGACACTCCCAATTACTGCCTTAAAAAAACGTCTAACTTGTTTCTACATCCTTGCTTCCTTTTTAACTTTGCCAAAATGCATACTTTGGAGGAATGGGTCTTCAGCCTGATCTCAACCACTGTGACAACTGGTGTCCCTGGCGTTGTGCCTGAAGAGTCCCAGGGGCTGTACATGGTAGCCCTGCACTTGATTCCATGATCTCTCCCCCTGTATAAGAACCTTCTCTTGTTCGGGTCAGTTTTCTGGGTCTAATTAGGAAGCATACAATGTAGATCCTCAATTCTTTATCAAAATCTTGTTAAAATATGAATTTACCACCATCTCTCCTATTTCTATCACTCTTTCTCCTGGCAGGATTTGCTTCCTGTAGCATTCTATCTCTTACCTCTGCCACTGGTAATTCACTGAGATGTACGTATACTAATAATAATGGTGCTAAGAGTTTTATAGGTATTATCTAATTCTCACAATCTGTCGTGCTGCTAACTCTAGACTTCTATTTCTAGCAATAGGAGAGAAAAGAGACCTTGGAAAGCCTCTTACCGCAAAACAACTAGAAATTATTTATGAAGTATAACAAGCAGACTTGTCAATACAAATCCGAGCTAGTGAGAAACAGAAGGAATTCCCCGGGAGTGAAAACAACAAAGAAGCTGAAGGCCAGGGTGGTCAGCAAGCCCTAACAGCTTTGGCTACCCTATGCTGTTGGCTGGTCTCCCCAGACAATGGGTATGGGTTTTAATAGCCATTTTGGGAAAGGAAGACTAAGTCTTGAGCTCACTCCAGGTACAAAGTTAGAACTTAAATGTCTGTATTAGAAAAGAAGGTAAAAAAAATCAATAATCTAAGCACTCATATTAAGAAATTAGATAAAGAACTGCAAATGAAATCCAAAGAAAATGGAATAAAAGAAGTCCTAAAAAGCAGAAACTAACCATACAAAACACATGCATGCCGCCTAAAGCACGTTGAAGATGTCCGTCAGTGGAAAGAGGGAATTAGAAAAAATACTGTCCACTGGCAAAGGAAGACTGCAGAGAAACTTGCCTATCTTGGCCTGGTTTTGGATTAAGGACCAAAAGTCTCTTGGAATTCATAAACACGGGTCCTCCACTGGCTCAGGTCAGGTCAGATCAAGTAAACAACAAATGAATAAATAAGCATAGACAAAGTTCCTGGTTGGCAAGTCCCCTAGAGCAACCAGCAGAAGCAAATGTAAGGCCTCTGACACAGGACAGGCCTCCAAACATGCTGCATCTACTTACCGGCAGGGGAAAACTAGCCTAAAAAGCTGTCACGTTGAGTCACTCCTCCAGTCCTCCCGGCCCACCTCCACCTCCATCCTTAAAAGCACTGATTCTCCAAGTGTGGTACTGGGACCAACTGCATCAGCATCACCTGGAACTTGTTAGAAATGCAAATCATCAGGCCTAGCTCAGACCCCCCCGACTCAGGAACTCCTAGCAGTCTGTGTTTAACAAGATTTCCAGGTGATTTTGATGCACTCAGTTTGAGAAATTTATACCCATTCTTCCTCCCCGAGACTGCCACCAAGACAAACACATTCAGTAAGTTCCAGTAAGATTAGGAATTATTGCTCTCGATCTTAAGTATATCTTATACCTACCAAACCTTAACAAATATAATTTTTAGAACACCAAATAGAATTTTTATTTTTAAATCATTGAAACACATGAGTCATTCTTTTCATGTTTTTTGTTCATTTTTAAATTTTAAATCCAGTAGAGTTAACGTACAGTGTTAGTCTTTCCATGCTTTTTATACAATAAAGCAATAGACCCTTTAAATATGTAGGGTTTCAGCTTAAAAAATGAAATCTTCGCCCATGATTATTTATAATCTATTTATGTAATAATTAGCATATGACTGAGAGATACCAATTACTTTAACATGAATAGAGTAGGCATTTACATAAATTATAATGCTAATAATCTTCTATTTTCAGTCCAGAATTTGGGTGTATGTGCTGTGTTTTTACTTGGGTAGAAAGAACCACTACCTCTTAAGTAAAATGAACATTTGTTCTGTTGCTCTGAATACATGAATAATTTTGAAATTAGGACATTTTGCTTGGGACACAACTAACTCATCTGGTATGTCTGATTCTTCACACTCTCAGTTGTTAGTTCTTACTTATAGTTGTTCATAGTGTTTATTTCAACTTCATGCAGATCTAAAATGGTGACAGCTCTCATTAAAAATAAGAATTTTATTTCATAGAGTCTATGACATCATGTTTCCTATTCCATATTGTTATTTCATCAGAAAACATGTTCCATAAATTCTTCTGTGTCATATTATCAATAAGACAGAGACGACTTGTGCTTTAAGCAGGATCTTAGGATACTGCGGGAGTGGGGGTGTCCTTTGTATTGGTAGAGCTGCTACAAACTAGAGTTTATTTGCTCAGTTCCAGGAATCTAGAATTGAGGCAGATAGTTTATTTTAAAATAACGAGGCCCCAGATATCTTGCCTAATTTCAAGATTTCTGACTATACAATCAGTGATCAGAATGGTTTTTTTTTTAAGATTTTATTTATTTATTTGAGAGAGGGAGAGAGCATGGGTGGGGGGCAGAGGGAGAGGGAGCCTCCCTGAGCAGGGAGCCAGATGCAGAATTCGATCCCAGGACCCCAAGATCATGACCTGAGCTGGAGGCAGACACTTAACCGACTGAGCCACCCAGGTGCCCCAGAATGGTCTTTTATACCATCTGCTACCATTCCTTCCACTATGCACGGGGGAAGGTCTATTGGCACATGTGCAACAGATGTAAGAGCATAGTAGTTCTGAGAACTGCCCTAGGTGGAGCAAATGTTGCTAGGCATGCCTCCGGCTCCGCCCAAGCAGTCCTTGCTGGGGACTGAGTTTCAACCTGAGTCTCCTCCCCCACATCTCCTGTTCCTTAAAACTACTCCCTTGGTTGCCTCAAATGTGTTATCTATTCTCCAGACCCAAAAGTCAGGCCTTCTCCTCTTGACAGAAGGTATTTGACCCAGGACATCCAGGCAAATTCTGGCCCCTGTCATTCCATCTCCCCTGGCAGAAGGATGAGTCATCACAGAGAACAGCTCCACCTCTACTACCAAAATCATACACATCCCCTATACCTCTCACCAGCATCAACATCTCCTTCATTTCCTTTTCCTTATCTCCAACATCAACAACCTCATCAAAATGCCAGTGGGCCATGAACATCATCAACACCATCATTATCATGATCTGCAATGCCATCACTGTCTTCCACATGCTAAGAAGTGGTCTGATACGTTGCCAAAAGAAAAGGAGCTCTGAAGTCAAGCTGAAATACTTTCAAATTATGGCTGTAGCTCTCACCATGTGTGAGAGCTTGGGCAAGTTCCTTCCCTTGAATGTTATTCCTTGTCTGTAAATAAATGGGGATAATACCTTCCTCATATGGTTTTTGCAAAGATTAATAAAGTACATAAAACCTCTTACACAGTAGAAAATCCTATACGTGCTCAACAAATGCTGGTAATTTTTTTATATTGTGGGAACTCAATAAACACAGAACCAGTGACTGAACAAACAAATGAATGGACAAAAGGAACCAGATGTTCTTTTTTTTAAGATTTTATTTATTTATTAGAGAGGGAGAACACAAGTAGGGGAGGGGACAGAGGGAGAAGGAGAAGCAGACTCACTGCTGAGCAGGGATCCCAACAAGGGGCTCAATCCCAGGACTCCAGGATCATGACCTGAGCTGAAGTTAAGACTCACTGAGCCACCCAGGCACCCCAGAAGTGGATGTTCTTAAAGAGCATTTCATCGAGGTGAGAGGTTGTCAAACACTTAGTTGTTGTTGTTAATAGCAAAAACCTTGCTTCAAGTAAAATCTAATGCAGAAAGTCAACACTGAAAACAAGAAAAATTGAGCTGTTTCAATTAAAGCAAGAATTGGGGTCCTATGGTCCTTTTATTCAGACCCCTTTGTTCTCTTCATTGCATACCAGGTCAACTTTGTCCTGAAACTCCAAAAATGGCAGTCTGAAAACCACAGATCTAGGCTATATTCTCTAAGCTAAATTTTATTATATCCTTTATCTAGATTCCACATATTTTTTTGTAAGTTCTATTTTCTCTTTGTTAATAATCTAAATGAAATCTTTATCATTACATCTTCTAACTTGTTGATATACAGGAAAGCTGCCTTTGTAGACAAGTAAATTCTCTTAAAAATTCTTCAAATGTTTCAGTTTATTCTCCTGGGGTTTTCCAAGTATATAATCATATTGCTTATGAATGATATTTTTTTATCTCCACCTGGCCAATATTTTTTATCTCATATTTGTTTCATGTTTTAGAGTATGCACCATAACCTCCAAAATAATGTTACATAAAAATGGTCATGATATGCATCCTACTTTAGTTCTTGATTTTAATTAGCTTTCTTGTACACCAGTTATTCTCTGTTTTGTTGCTGGGGTCCCAACCCTCTGAGATTTTGATTTTATTGGTCAGGAAAGGTCTTGGGCATCAGAAGGTCTTAAAAGCTCCCCAGGTAAATACCCAGTAGTGCAATTGCTGAGTCATAGGGTAGCTCTAATTTTAACTTTTTGAGGAACCTCCACACTGTTTTCCAAAGTGGCTGTAACAACTTGCATTCCCACCAACAGTGTAAGAGGGTTCCCCTTTCTCCACATCCTCTCCAACATTTGTTGTTTCATGCCTTGTCAATTTTTGCCATTCTAACTGGTGTAAGGTGGTATCTCAATGTGATTTTGATTTGAATTTCCCTGATGGCTAATGATGATGAACATTTTTTCATGTGTCTGTTAGCCATTTGTATGTCTTCTTTTGAGAAGTGTCTGTTCATGTCTTCTGCCCATTTTTTGACTTGATTGCACTACTGGGTATTTACCTCAAAGATACAGATGTAGTGAAAAGAAGGGGCACATGCACCCCAATGTTCATAGCAGCAATGCGCACAATAGCCAAACTGTGGAAAGGGCCAAGATGCCCTTCAACAGACAAATGGACAAAGAAGATGTGGTCTATATATACAATGGGATATTACTCAGCCATCAGAAAGGATGAATACCCAACTTTTGCATCAACATGGACAGAATTGGAAGAGATTATGCTAAATGAAATAAGTCAAGTAGAGAAAGTCAATTATCATATGGTTTTACTTATTTGTGGAACATAAGGAATAGCATGGAGGAAATTAGGAGAAGGAAGGGAAAAATGAAGGGGTGGAAGGAACCATGAGAGACTATGGACTCCGGGAAACAAACTGAGGGTTTTGGAGGGGAGAGGGGTGGGGGGATGGGTTAGCCCAGTGATGGGTATTAAGGAGGGCATGTATTGCATGGAGCACTGGGTGTTATATGCAAACAATGAATCATGGAACACTACATTAAAAACTAATGATGTACTGTATGGTGACTAACACAACATAATAAAAAAAAAAAGAAAGACAGACAGGAGGTCAAAAAAAAAAAAGTTCCTCAGGTGATTCTTATGTTCAGAGAATTGAGACCGCCCCCCAGCCAGCTGATTTACCATGGAGTATGATGTTGGCTACTTATTTGATATAGAATATCCTTGCCATATTTAGGAAGAATTTGCTATTCCTATATGTCTAGGGTTTATTTGTGGTTCTGTTCATTTGTTTGTTTTTTAGTTTAGAACTGGTGTTGCAATGATCTATTGAGACGATTACAATATACATATATTCTTATCAGATATATTAAAGTGATGAATAAAACATCCTTGTATTCCTAGGTAAAACTCAACTTGGCCATGGTGGATTATTCCATTATTGTTCTGAGTTCAGTTTGCATTTATATTTATAATTTAGAATGATGCCTTTTTTTCTTTGTGTGAACATGTATAGTCATTATTTTGGGTAGAGTTCTAGAAGTAGAGTTGCTGGGTCATGTGATAAGACTGTTTCATTCTTAAAGAAGTTTTCATATTATTTTCTAAACAAACTTGTTTTAAGAGAGGAACTCAATTTGTATATCATACATGTGATCTTGTTTTGTATTTATTTTTCTTTATAGTGAAAATCTTTCAGAAATTGTTTGATCAGAAAATTAGGTCTCTTGTTTTTTCCAATATTTAATTTTGAAACTTTATTGGCAAAATTGTTATAATACCTTAAGGCATGATTTTTAAAAAAACTACCTCAAAACTGCCATTTGATATTAGATAATGTAAAACTTCTCAAATATTTATTTGTATAAAACTGGGATTACAAGTTTTTGAAGTCAATATCTAAAAGGTTCTCAAATTCATTGCACCTGAAAATATTGCAAACATTGCTGAAATTTTCAGCAGCTTTTCTTCATGAATGATTTATCCATTAGGAACAGTTTCTGACTTCCAATACTGTTTAAAACATTAAAAGAAAAACCAAAGGCTCTACTTATATTGGACAATAGACTTTTAAACAAAGAGACAAAGAAGGAAACTGTATAATAATAAAGGAACAATCCAACAAGAAGATATAACAATTGTAAACATTTGTGCACCCAGTGTGGGAGCACCCAAATACACAAAACAATTAATAACAAACATAAAGAAACTAATCAATAATAATACAAATAGTAGGGAACTTTAACAAACCACTATGTCAATGGACAGATCATCTAAGCAGAAAATCAACAAGAAAAGAATGGCTTTGACACACTGGACCAGAAGGATTTAACAGATATATACATAACATTCCATCCTAAAAGAGCAGAATACACATTCTTTTAAAGTGCACACAGAACATTCTCCAGAATAGATCACAAAACAAACCTCAACAAATTTAAGAAGCTTGAAGTCATACACAAGAAAAAAATCTGAAAAGACCACAAACACATGGTGGTTAAATAACATGTTACTAAACACTGAATGGATCAACTAGGAAATAAAAGAAGAAATAAAAAAGTACATGGAAACAAATGAAAATGAAAACACAGTAGTCCAAAACCTCTGGAATGCAGCAAAAATGGTTGTAAGAGGGAAGTGTACAGCAATACAGGTGTACCTCAAGAAGCAAGAAAAATCTCAAATAAACAACCTGACCTTACATCTAAAGAGCTTTTAAAATAACAACAAATGAAGCCTAAAGTCAGCAGAAGGAAAGAAATAATAAAGATTAGAGCAGAAATAAATGATATAGAAACTGATATAAAATGATATAAAAATCAGTTGAACAGATCGATGAAACCAGGAGCTGGCTCTGGTTCAATAAAGTCAATAAAATTGTCAATAAAATTGGTAAATCTCGGATGCCTGGGTGCCCCTGAAGGGTTAAGCATCTGCCTTTGGCTTGGGTCATGATCCCAGGGTCCTGGAATGGAGTCCCACATCGGGCTCCCTGCTTGGCGGGGAGTCTGCTTCTCCCTCTGTCCCTCCCCCCTGCTTGTGCTCTCTTCTCTCAAATGAATAGATAAAATCTTTTAAAAAATTGATAAATCTCTAGTCAGACTCATCAAGAAAAAAAGAGAAAGGACTCAAATAAATTAAATAACAAATGAGAGAGGAGAAGTAACATCAAAACCTCACAAATATAAACAATTATAAGAGAATATTATGAAAAACTATATACCAACAAATTGGACAACCTAGAAGAAATTAGTAAGTTCCTAGAAACATATAAACTACCAAACAGAAAGAAATAGAAAATTTGAACAGACTGATAACCAGCAAAAAAAAAAAAAAAAAAAGAATCAGTAATCAAAAAACTCCCAACAAATAAAAGTCAGGACCAGATGGCATCACAGGTGATTTCTACCAAACATTTAAAGAAGAGTTAGTACTTATTCTTCTCATACTATTCCAAAAAATAGAAAAGGAAGGAAAACTTCCAAATTCATTCTATGACACCAACATTACCCTGAGACTAAAACACCACTTAAAAAAAAAAGAACTACAGGCTAATATCCCTGATGAACATAGATGCAAAAATCCTCAACAAAATACTAGCATACTGAATCCAACAATTCATTTAAAAAATTGTTCACAGGGGGCACCTGGGTGGCTCAGTCGGTTAAGTGGCTGCCTTCGGCTCAGGTCATGATCCTGGGGTCCTGGGATCGAGCCCCGCATCCGGCTCCCTGCTCAGCGGAGAGCCTGCTTCTCTCTCTCCCTCTGCCTGCCACTCTGTGTACTTGTGCGCGCTCTCTCTCTCTCTGTCAAATGAATAAATAAAATCTTTAAAAATAATAAATTAAATAAAATAAATAAAAAATAAAAAATTGTTCACGATCGGGTGCCTGGGTGGCTCAGTTGGTTAAGTAACTGCCTTCGGCTCAGGTCATGATCCTGGAGTCCCGGGATCGAGTCCCGCATCGGGCTCCCTGCTCGGCAGAGAGTCTGCTTCTCCCTCTGACCCTCCTCCCTCTCATGCTCTCTGTCTCTCATTCTCTCTCTCTCAAATAAATAAATAAAATCTTTAAAAAAAAAAAAAAATTGTTCACGATCAAGTGGGATGTATTCCTGGGTTGCAAGAGTGGTTCAATAGTCACAAATCAATCAATGTGATATGAGAAAGGATAAGATCAATAAGAGAAAGTATAAGAACCATATGACCATTTCAATAGATGCAGAAAAAGCATTTGACAAAGTACATCTTCCATTCATGATAAAAAAACCTCAACAAAGTAGGTTTAGAAGGAACATACCTCAACATAATAAAGGCCATCTATGAACAGGTCATAGCTAAAATCATCCTTAATGGGGTAAAACTGAGAGCTTTTCCCCTAAGGTCAGAAACAAGATAAAGATGTCCACTCTCACCAGTTTTATTCAACATAGTACTGGAAGTCCTAGCCACAGCAATCAGAAAACAAAAAGAAATAAAAGGCACCCAAATTGGTAAGAAAGAAGTAAAACTTTTACTATTTGCAGATGACATAATACTCTATACAGAAAACCTGAAAGGCTCCACCAAAAAACCGTTAGAATTGATAAATGAAGTCAGTAAAAGTCGCAGGATACAAAATCAATATACAGAAAACTGTTGCATTTTTATGCATTAATAATGAAGCAGCAGAAAGACAAATTAAGAAAACAATCCCATTTACAATTGCATCAAAAATAAGATATCTAAGGATAAACCTAATCAAAGAGGTGAAGACCTATACTCTGAAAACTATAAAAAAAGATGAAAGAAACAAAGATGATACAAAGAAATGTAAAGACATTCCATGCTGATGGATTGAAAGCACAAATATTGTTAAAATGTCCATACTACCCAAAGCAATCTACACATTTAATGCAACCCCTAACAAAATACCAATAGCATTTTTCACAGAACTAGAACAAACAATCCCAAAATTCGTATGGAACCACAAAAGACCCTGAATAGCCAAAGCAATTTTGAAAAAGAAAAGAAAAGCTGGAGGCATCACAATTCCAGACTTCAAGTTATACTACAAATCTATAGTAATCAAAACTGCACAGTACTGGCACAAAATAGGCAAATAGATCAATGGAACAGAATTAAAAAACCCAGAAATGAACCCACAACTATATGGTCAACTAATCTTCGACAAAGCAGGAAAGAACATCCATTGGGAAAAAGACAACAAATGGTGTTGGGAAAACTGGATAGCAACATGCAAAAGAATGAAACTGGACCACTTTCTTACATCATACACAAAAAAATAAATTCAAAATAGATTAATGACCTAAATGTGAGACCTGAAACCATAAAAATCCTAGGAGAGAACACAGGCAGTAGCTTCTTTGACATTGGCTGAAGCAACTTTTTTCTAGATATGTCTCCTGAGGCAAGGAAAACAAAAGCAAAAATAAACTACTGGGACTACATCAAAACAAAAGGCATTTGCACAGAGAAGAAAACAATCAACAAAACTAAAAGGCAACCTGCAGAATAGGAGAAGATATTTGTAAATGACATATCCAGTAAAGGATTAGTATCCAAAATATATAAAGAACTTAAACACTCAACACCCCAAAAATAAATAATCCAATTAAAAATGGGCAGAAGACATGAACAGACATTTCTCCAATGAAGACATATAGATGGCCAACAAACACATGAGAAGATATTCATCATCACTCATCATCAGGGAAATCAAATCAAAACTACAATGAGCTACCACCTCACACCAGTCAGAATGGCTAAAATCAACAACACAAGAAACAACAGGTGTTGGCGAGGGATGTGGAGAAAAAGGAACACGTGCACTTTGGTAGGAAAGCAAACCACTGCTGCCCCTGTGGAAAACATACGGAGGTTCTCAAAAAGTTAAAAATTCAGCTACCCTACAATCCAGCAATCACACTACTGGGTATTTACCCAAATACAAAAACACTAATTCAAAGGGATAGATGCATCCCTATGTTTATAGCAGCATTATGTACAATAGCCAAGATATGGAAGCAGCCCAAGTGTCCACAGATTGATGAATGGATAATCTCAGGAAACAAACTGAGGGTTGCTGGAGTGGTGGGGGGGTGGGAGGGATGGGGCGGCTGGGTGATAGACAATGGGGAGGGTATGTGCTATGGTGAGCGCTATGAAGTGTGCAAGACTGTTGAATCACAGATCTGTACCTCTGAAACAAATAATACAATATATGTTTAAAAAAAAAAAGAAAAAGATAGCAGGAAGGGAAGAATGAAGGGGAGGAAATCGGAGGGGGAGATGAACCATGAGAGATGATGGACTCTGAAAAACAAACTGAGGGTTCTAGAGGGGAGGGGGGTGGGAGGATGGGTTAGCCTGGTGATGGGTATTAAAGAGGGCACGTTCTGCATGGAGCACTGGGTGTTATGCACAAACAATGAATCATGGAACACTACATCAAAAACTAATGATGTAATGTATGGTGATAAACATAACAATAAAAATTAAATTTAAAAAAAAGATGTGGTATATATCTACAATGGGATATTACTTAGCCATAGTAAAAATTGAAATCTTGCCATTTGCAACATGGATGGAGCTAGAGAGTATAAGGCTAAGCAAAATAAGCCAGTTAGAGAAAGACAAATACCATATGATTTCACTCATATGTGGAATTTAAGAAACAAAGTAAAGGAGCAAAGGGGGGAGGGAAGAGAGAGAGAGAGAGAAAGACAAATCATGAAACACTCTCTAGGGGCACCTGGGTGGCTCAGTCGTTAAGCGTCTGCCTTCGGCTCAGGTCATGATCCCAGGGTCCTGGGATTGAGCCCCGCATCGGGCTCCCTGCTTGGTGGGAAGCCTGCTTCTCCCTCTCCCACTCCCCCCTGCTTGTGTTCCCTCTCTTGCTGTCTCTCTCTCTGTCAAAACAAATAAATAAAATCTTTAAAAAAAAACCACTCTTAACTATAGAGAACAAACTGATGGTTAGTAAAGGGTGGGTTAAATAGGTGATGGGGATTAAGGAGTGTACTTGTGATGAGTTTACGATATCACTTGGGTGATATATGGAATTGTTGAATCACTATATTGTACACCTGATAGAACACTGTCCGTGAAAAAAATTTAAATTAAAAAAATAAATTAAATTTTAAAAAAAGGAAAACCAAAGTATACATGAGTATACTTAATTAAATTCCTGGATTTTGTGATATTTTTGGTATCAGGAAATTAAACTTTGTACATATATGTGAATGACATATTTTTATGCATTCTGTGTCCCATTTTAGTACTAATAGCAGTAATAATTGCATTATGTTTAAGGGGTGTCTGCTATGTTCGGACACTGTTCTAAACTCTTTATACAATTATTTATTCATTTCTCAGTCTTACACATTTGAGAACTGAAGCACAAAAGGGTTAAAAATTGTCTTCCTACAACTAGAACATGGTGAAACAGGATGTGAAACGGGGTACGTTGGCACTAGAGGACACGCTTTAAGACACTATTTCGTGCCACCTCTCAATGCCATCACAAGCCACCTGTGTGACACTGGGAGCAGACAAGCTCCTTAACCTCTGAATTTCTTCAGTTTGCTTATCTATAAAATGAGGGTAATAGTAATCCCTCCCTCATTGGGCCCGTAGGAGAATTACGTGGATTAATTGTGAAACCACACCTGCCATAAGTAAGAACTAAGTAAGTGTTGGTTAAAAAGATACCAGCCAGGCTATCTGGTCCCCGAGCCTTACCCATTGGTTCTGGTGTCAGGGTAATGCTAGTTTTTATTTATTTATTTATTTATTTATTTATTTATTTATTTATTTATTTAGGTTGTGCTAGTTCTAAAAAATGACTTGAGTAGCTTTCATTCTTTTGCTACTTTTTCTGAAATCAGCTTTAGTCATTTATATTTTCTCCCAAACCATTCATTTTCCATTTTATTGGCATAGGTACATAGGATTTTGTTTTTAAATAATAAAAAGCTCTATAATGTTACCATATTTTACTTTTCTAATTTTGTTTGCTTTAATTATCTGTTTACAAAAAAACAAAAAAACACTAGTCTTAATTTTACTGATTTTGTTTCTGTTATTTTTTTTCAAGAAAAGGTCCCTGTATTTATAGAAAGCATATAACACCTTAAATTTGCCTGTGTACAACTTTGATCATATCCAACAATTTTTTACTGGTGCAATTCCTACTCAACCTGCTTTTTGGTTGTCACCCCAGTCACTTCATTCACAGTGTGCTCTTTTCTGGGTCACATTTGTTCTCTCCCCAATTGCTCTCAGGCTACTGTCACCTCAGGGGTTTCTCTTCTAAGACTCTTGATTCAGTTTATCTACTTCCAACATATGAGGATTGTTGTTGGTTTTGTTTTTTTTTTTAAAGACTTTATTTATTTATTTGACAGAGAGAGAGAGCACAAATAGGCAGAGTGGCAGACAGAGGCAGAGGGAGAAGCAGACTCCCCGCTAAGCAGGGAGCCCAACGCTGGACTCGATTCCAGGACCCTGGGATCATGACCTGAGTGGAAGGCAGACGCTTAATCAACCAAGCCACCCAGGCTCCCCCACAACATATGGGGATTGTACATAACTGCAACAAGGGAAGGAAGATTAGATTTTCATGAGTTTTCCTGATCCAGTTACATGATCCAGGCTTACAAAGTGACAACTGATAGTTCTTCCATACAAACAAGAAGTAATTACAAATACAATAAAAGAATTGGTGCCATTTGCCCTAACAGAAGAAAAGGGAGTGGGAGGAGAAGGGAAGGAAGGAAGGGACGGAGGAAGGAAGGAAGGAATAAACTTAGCAAGGAACATGAAAGAAATATATAAAGAAGACTTTCAGAAAACTTTAAAACTCTTCTGAGAGATATTTTTTAAAAAACAGCTTGAATATAAACATAGAGCTATTCCTTGTATTGGAATAGGAAAAGTTAATATTGTTAAGAATGCTAATTATCTCTAAATTAATATGTTAATTTGTTGCAACCCCAATAAAATATTGAATTTTTAAAATCAGAGCAGCTGAATCTAAGATTATTGTATAAATATCAAAATTCATGCTTAGCCAGAAAAAATTTTCTGAAAGGAAGCATAAAAATTAAGCAAATTCTACCAGATAATAAGGTATGTTATAAAGCAAATGTGGTTAAGCTAAATGAATAAATCAGGACAGAGAATCCAGAACTAGACTCAAAGGCATATGCAAATTTAGTATATAACCAAGGCAACATTTCAAAGCAAATGCATTTTTCAAATAATAGTAATAATGATATTATTCATAAAGTTATAATACTTTTCTTTAAATGTTTAATTTTTATTATGTTATACACTTATTATAATATTTGTTATAAATGTTATTCATCTTTTTTATAAAAACGAATCTGTAAAATCCTAGGAAAAAACAGGGAAGTTATTTTTATATTCTGGATTGGGAAAGGCCTTTTTAATATTTGCTGATCATTTCTGATCATTGCTAAGAAATTTTTAAGCACTTAAATATATTTATTTAATCCTCACACTATGTTATAATGTCCATTTTGGCACAAAAAAAGTGAAGGAAACTTGGCTTTTGTCCCCATAGCTCAAGCTGGAAGTACATAGTCAAATAGTTTTACTCTAGAGCTTGTGTTCTCAACCATTATAACAACTGACAACCCCTTCCCCCCGACCGCCCCGGAAAAAAAGAAACGAAGATGGAGCCAAGTGGCAGGTCCTGGGCTCAATCCCCCCTTGGCCTTAAAACATGGGCGGTTACTGACTGCCTATGTCCACAGATGGGTCATTGTTAGCACAGGTATAAAAATGTCTTGGCATTATTGTCTAACCTATGAACAGGTAGCAGGATGGTCCTGGTGGCCATCACCAGGAAGTGAGAAGCAGGTAATGTGATGTGTGAAAGGCAGTCTTGTAGCCTGGCAAAGTAATTATGCTGGACCTGGCAGGACCTTATGCTGGAAATACAAAATGCCATTGTAAACAACCTATTTTTTTCCCTCCAAGAGGAAGAGAAAGCTGAGGAGGCAAGCT
This sequence comes from Phoca vitulina, assembly GCF_004348235.1. NCBI lineage: Eukaryota > Metazoa > Chordata > Mammalia > Carnivora > Phocidae > Phoca > Phoca vitulina. Next base: position 81,181,595 of record NW_022589707.1, read on the forward strand.
TACCCAACATCTGCAAGTGGGATGGCTCCTGGCATGCTTAGTTTAAAATATATCTATTGTGTGGATCAAAGTAAACTACAATTTACTTATGTAGGATTTATGTGTCAGAGGGCTCATTTTTGTCCATCTTCCAACACAGTAGTCTGCAGAATTACTTCAAATCTTACCTCACTGCCTACCCCAAGTTATATTCCAGATGAAGAAAATATTTCTTATATAAATCAATCTATAAAGTCCTAGGAGAAAACATGGGGGAATTGTTTTTATAATCCAGAGTGAGAAAGATCTTTCTAAAATAAGGACATTAGGGAGTCAGTTAAGCGTCTGCCTTCCACTCAGGTCATGATCCCAGGGTCCTGGGATCCAGTCCCGTTTCAGGCTCCTTGCTCAGCAGGGAGCCTGTTTCTCCCTCTGCTCCCCCTGCTTGTGCTCACTCACTCTCACTCTCTGATAAATACATACATACATACATAAATACATAATAAAAAAATAGGGACATTAAGGGGTGCCAGGGTGGCTCAGTCCAGTAAGTGTCCAACTCTTGGTTTCAGCTCAGGTCATGATCTCAGGGTCCTGAGATCAAGCTCCCTGTCAGGTTCCGTGCTCAGGAGGGAGTCTGCTTAAGGATTCTCTCTCTCCCTCTCCCTCTTCCCACCCCTGCTCACGTACATGTGCATACTCTGTCTCTCTAAAATAAGTAAATAAATTTTTTTAAAAATAATAAAATAAAATAAAATAACATTAAGCTCAGATATTATGATGGTAGAGAAAGATCATTTTTACTATATTGAAATTTTAAAAATTTTGTATAGAAAAATAAAGTCAAAAAGCAAATGAAAATCAGGGAAAATATTTGCACCACCCATAGCAGACAAAAGGCAAATTTCCATAATGCTTGAATTGCTTTTTTAAAAAAAGACATACCACAAAACAAAACAAAAATCCAATAGAATGAAGAGAGGACACAAAAAGGAAGTTCACCAGAAAATAAATATAAATGGATTTTTAAAAAATGTAAAGATGTACAACCTCATAATTTTAGAAAGCAATTTAAAATAAAAATGAAATACACTATTCATCTATTAGACAAAAATTTTTGCTAATGCACAGTATTAACAAGGGAAGAGGAAAAAGACATTTCGGACATTTAATAGGCTAACTAGTACATCTTCTTTAGAGGACAATTAAGCATGATAATGGTAATAATAATGGTAATAACTTATATTTACTGAATGTTTGCTACATTGGACAGACACTAGTCTAAATGTCAGATATTTTCATTTAGTTATTCCTCATACCAACAAAATGAAGTCCTTTCTATCATCATCCCTATGAGAAAACAGAGGCACAGAAGTTAAGAAACTTGCTCGAGGTCACATGTGTAGTGAATGGAGTAGCTGGATTCAAACTAAGTCTGGAAAAGTCAGTTTAATTATGCATTCATTAGGATTAGGTTTGACTGCACAACACAGACAAGAAAATAACTATGATTTAAACAAGGTAAAAGTGTATTTCTCTCCCAAGTAAATGAAATCTGGAGGTGTGCAGTTCAAGTCTGGTAGGGCAATTATATTCTATGAAGTGCTCAGAAATCTAGTTCCTTCCAGTTCTCTCTCTACTCACCATCCAAAGCGTGTGGCCCTGGAGCTCCTGGTCCAAGGCAGCATGTAAATTACATCAAAGAATAAATAACAAAGGACAAAGGCATGCATCAGCTGTCTCTCAAGTTTCTCAGAAGCTGCCACATGACTGACACTTCCTCTTATATTGCTTTGGCTGCAAGGGAAGCTGGGAAATGTAGTCCTAATTCTGAGTAGCCATCTGCACAGCTAAGCACAGGTAATAGCCATGAAAGGAAGGGGGTAGGGGGGTTGGAGGTGGAGGAAGGTCTTTCCCGCCTGCTGACACTGCAATTCCAGTTCTAAGAAATTTCCCAACATTTATGCAAAAACATATTACAGATCTTCCTCGATTTACTATGGAGTTATCTCCAGATACACTCGTGGTAGGTTGAAAATATTCTAAGTAAAAAATGCCTCCGATACACCTAACGTACTGAACATCGTAGCTTAGCCTAGCCCATCTTTCATGTGCTGATGGTTGAGAGACAGCATCTAACACAAAACCTATGGTACATTAAAGTGTTAACAGTCTCATGTATTTCTTTGAATACTGTGCTGAAAGTGAAAAACAGAATTGTCTGGGTACAGAATTGTGCGGCTGACTGGGAGCTGTGGCTGGCTGCTCTGCCCAGCACCGCCAGAGAGTATCCTACCTCCTACCACAAGCACTTAGATCAAAATTCAAAGTACAGTTTCTACTCAATGCTATCATTTTCCCACCATTGTAAAGTCTAATCACTGTAAGTCAAGGAAGTTTAAGTCAGGAACTGGTTATTCTCCATTTATCCTTCCAGATGTGTCTTTGGGCCCTACTCTGCCTACCTGTACCCTGTGATCTGACCTCCTTGGACTGCATCACTTGGGCGTCCTTGTCCTCTGGCTTCCACTTGCAGTTGGCAGAGGTACCAGCAGGTAACCAGAGAGCAAGAGGAGAGAATAGTCAGGATATTTACTCTGAAGGCTGCAGTTTGGGCAGTGGCTACGTTCCTCAGTCTGTGGCCACATCTCCTGTTGGGTGGTCTTTCTCACAGTGGTGGGCTCCCTGGCTTCTACTAACACTGCTCCTTCCCCTTAGCCCTCTGGGCCTAGGGGAGGTGAAGACTTCTCTTGCTAGTCCCCAAGCACTCAACTGTTTTTTCTTGGGCCCTTTAATCCCGCCAGCACCTGTGTTCCTAGTCCCTCCAGTAAACTCTCTTCAGGTAAGCTTTTACAAACACCACCTGCTTTCTGCTGGACTCTGGCAGACACACATATGTACAAGGATTTTCACTGCAGCATTGCTTAAAATAGCAACAGACTAGAAAAAAATTAAATAGTCATCGACAGGGGACCAATTAAATACCTATAATGCAGTCAGAGTAGGAATATCATGAAGTGTATTTAAAAAATAATGTCTCATTATACTATCCACTCAAATTTTTAAAAAGGTAGATCTCCTGTTATGTGTTCTTACAACCACAAAAAACATGTCTCTATAAACTTAAATGGAGAGCTCTTGATGATAGGATGCTACCAACTATGTTTAAAATACAGATATAAATATATAATTAGATTTGCATTTAGAGAGATAGATTTGCATGTGAGATAGCTATATTAATATGTATTATATACTTAAAGGTTCTGGGAAAAAACTAGAAAATGTTAATAGTGGTTACCTCTGGGGAAGAATAATAGAGGCCTAGGGTAGGGCACAGATTTACTTTCAATGAATACCCTTTGATACTACTTATGAATTTTTACCATGTATATATTACCTTTTAAAAAACTAGTTAGGGGGGCACCTGGGTGGCTCAGTCTGTTAAGCATCTGCCTTTGGCTCAGATCATGATCTTGGGGTCCTGGGATGGAACCCTGCATCAGGCTCTCTGCTTAGCATGAAGCCTGCTTCTCCTCTCCCTCTGCCTCTCCCCCTGCTTGTGCACTTTCTCTCTCTCTCTGTCAAATAAATAAATAAAAATCTTAAAAAAAATAATAGGGAAAAAATATTGTTTTCCTCAGGATATATATAGGGAAGTGTATGAATGGGAAAACAGTATTCCTTTAATAGTCCAATAATGTAATTTGGATTCCAACTTCCTCTTCTCCCTGCTCTGTCCTCCCTTTATCCTCTCCCCCCATACAAGGCCACTAAAACCTCCTTTCTCAGAAAGGGCAGCACCTTATCCCCTTGGGGCTACTGTGGTTTCCCCCACCCCATGAAGTCACTGCTCTTACTGCACTTGAGCTTCACCATGATCTAGAATCTTCTTACATACTTAAAGTTCTTACACTAACCTTTCAAAGTCTGTCCTCTTAGGAAATTAAACTACCTTTCAGGTTTCTACAAAAAAGATCTTACTCTCTTAGCTTACAACTTTTGGAACATGGTGAGTTCTCCCAGGATTGGCCAAAAGGACTCTTCAATTGAATTCAAACACTCTAGTTTTACTCTGGGTTGAATTCAAAAGTACCAAGCTCCTTATTGAGTCTTTTGCCTTTGGATCCCATTCCTTCTTTCATTTGTCAATTTAGCATTAATTTATGAAGTGTCTACTTTGTTCTAAAACTGTAGGAGGTGCTAGAAATTAAGAAATGAATGAGCCCTGTCCTCATAAATATTAAGTCTTATGGTGGGAACATGAAAGTGTAAGAGGTGTCAATTGAAGTGAATATAGAGATTAGAGTCAGGGCACAGAGAGTCGTAGATTGCAACTGGGATTTCTAAGTGTGGGAGAATGGGGGGTGGTAATAAATGGTGAGTAGGGGGGCCCTAGGAAGACAAGTGAAAGGGAAGGGCATATAAAGCATTAGAAGCAATGTAACTTGAAGCAGGACACTACGGTAACTTACAGCCGTTAATGGAAGATTAAAATGGGGAGTTAATCTGTCAGAGGTCATTGGTGTCATCATCACCCTGGAAAGAATAAAAGGGAAAGGTGAAGGAGTGAGTTAAGAGTGTCTATTACATCAACAGACACATTGAAGATGCTCAATATCACTAATCATCAGAGAAATTTGAATCAAAACCACAATGAGCTATCACCTCACACCTGCCAGAATGGCTAGTATCAAAAAGAAAAGAAATAACAAGAGGAAAAAAAACACTCATGCACTGTTGGTGGGAATGTAAATTGGTGCAGCCACTCTGGAAAACAGTATGGAGGTTCCTCAAAAAATTAAAAACAGAAATACCATATGATCCAATAATTCCACTAACGGGTATTTACCCAAAGAAAAGGAAAACACTAATTTGAAAAGATATGTGCACCCCTGTATTTATTACAGCATTATTTAACAATAGCTGAGATATGGAAGCAACCTAAGTGTCCATTGATAGATGAATAAAGAAGTGTGGTAGACATACACAATAGGAATATTACTTAGCCGTAAAAATGAAAAAAAAAACTTGCTATTTACAACAACATGGATGGACTAGAGGGTATTATGCTAAGTGAAATAGGTCAGAGAAAGATAAATACCATATAATTAGACTTGTATGTGGAATCTAAAAAAAAAAAAACAAATAAAGAGGCAAACCAACTCTTAAATACAGAGAACAAATTGGTGGTTGCCAGAGAGGAGGTAGATAGAAGATGTGCAAAATAGGGGAAGGGGATTAAGAGGTACAAACTTCCAGTTATAAAATAAATAACTCACAGAGATGAAAAGTGTAGCATAGGGAATATAGTCAATATTGTAACAGCATGCTATGGTGACAGATGGTGACTACACTTAGGTGAGTACTGAGTAATGTATAGAATTGTCAAATCGCTATGTTGTACACCTGAAAGTAATATAACACTGTATGTTATACTTAAGTAATAAATTAAAAATTAAAAAAGAGTGTCTATTATAGTCATTATTCAGGAAAGAGAAAGAAAGAATAGGTTAAATGTTTGCTGGTTGTTTTGGACTGCATTAAAATGTGTTCATATTAAGATGCTGCATCAAAATGTTGTACCTGTGGGGAGGGGGAAGACATCTAAGTATAAAACAATAGGGCATATCAAAAAATTGCTGATAGTTGATCATGCAAGAGCCTAGGAGCATGAACAAATGGCCAGGGACCAGTAAGGATGCAAAGGTGGGGCCAGGGGCTGGGTGGGAAAAGCTTTTCCTATCATGCTGGAGTGTGGGGGAGCCACAGCTTGACCAGGCAGTGATGTAGTAAGTTGTGCATGTTAGAAAGATCACTCTTTCTAAGAGGAGTACAGATGTGAGGTCATTTAGAGACTATCACACTGATGCTAAGCAAATATGGAGAAAGGACAGGCATACAAGAAATGTTGATGCTGTAGAATCAACAGAAGTTAGTTACAAGTTGAATCATGGAGGGCAGGGAGCAAGAGGAATTAAAGTAAGATAAAGAATTAAAAAAGGAGAAGGAAATTTGGGGAAAATGTGTTAGTTTCAGGTTATTTGTGGGATGGCCACATAACGAAGTCTGGGGCACAGTCAAGAATAAGAACAATTCAATTTCCTATTTTTACTTTTACCCTCTTCTTATATTTAATATCACTTTTCCCTGCCCTCTAATCCTTGACCCTCCAATCTCCTCCCACTCCAACTTTGCCTAATTAACACCCACTGACTCTTTAAGGATTAGCTCAAGCCACCACCCCATCTGAAATATCCCTCATGACACCATCTCCTTCCCATGAAAGCTGAGTTAGGTGGCTTTTCTGCTCACACTCTTATAAAGCTCCATGCATATTTCAGTCATTACACCATAATATCTGTCTCCTCTATATGATTTTAAGGTCCTTGTGCGTAGGGTCTACATCTTCTTCATCTCTAATATCCTCAGCATATATAGCGCAGTGCTTGTTAGGACGTATGTGGTTCTCAGTGATCATTGAATGAATGAATGAATCTAGAGTTGGAAAAGGAAAAAAATTTTTCTCAGACTGAGGTTGAGAAATATTGGAGCATGTTGAAAGTTGTGGTTATAGGGGACTGAGTGAAAGTTTGAAGGTGTCTATAATCTAAGTTCTATCTATGAAATAAGAGTCATTTCACAAGAGGGGCGCCTAGGTGGCTCAGTGGTTAAGCGTCTGCCTTTGGCTCAGGTCATGATCCCAGGGTCCTGGGATCGGCCCCAAGTCGGGCTCCCTGCTCAGTGGGGAGCCTGCTTCTCCCTCTCCCTCTGCCACTCCCCCTGCTTGTGTGCTCTCTCTCTCTTTCTCAAATAAATAAATAAAATCTTTTAAAAAAAGAGTCATTTCCCAAGAAAAGGTGAAAAAGATGGGTTGCAGAAAATGATGGAGGTTTGGAATAGCTGCTGTGGGGAGTGGAAATAGTAGGTGACCAGACCCCTTTAAGACTGGCAAGGAGCCCTAAGGGTCAGCTAACATCACAGCCATAACGTTATAGTGAGTGACACCAATGACTGTGATTCTCTCTAGCAGCTCAGTAAGCCGAGTGTGAGAGAGGAGGGGCTAAGAAAGGAGGGGACTCCTCCAAGCTTCAAGGCCAGCAAAGCAAGGTGCAGCAGAGGACAAGGAGGCTCTGACACAAAGTGACATACTGTGGGCTGTACACTGGATTAGGAAAGGAAGTGGAGCCCCAAGGGACGTCAGACAGGGAAACGAGAGTGAGGGAGTAGGGACCACAGGTGTCCATCAGGCTGAAGAAGAGAAGTTGTGGGGTCAAGTGGTGTGACACCTGGTCAGGGGAGGCTCTTTTGAGAGATCAGCAGGTTAAGTTTGCAATTCCAGCATGAGACATCTGGGTGACAGTAGAGCCCAGAGCACAGCTACGGAAGTTAGCTGCTAAAGGAAACTGGTGGTTAAGGTTGTGGGAGTCAGAAATGTTTAAGAACACTGAAGCTACATTGTTGGGCCAGTTACACCAGGATTCTGAAATTGTCCACACCAGAGGCATGAGCAAGGTGAGAAGAGTATGAAGGGGGTTCCAGAGAGTTCATGAAAAAAGGGTGCTGCCTGGGATTGAATAGATGGGCTGATGTGGATGGAGGCAGGAATTTCAGGGGAGCAGAAAGATAATGGCCCAGAAGTGGTAATAAGGGGCCTGTAGAACACTGCCCAGCCTCTGCCCTAACTCTGAAGGAGTTTTCTCCATGCTGGAGCAAACTCTCCAACCTCTAGAGTTTAGACAGCCTTTATCTTTGCTCCTCATTCTGGCATCGTGATTCTGCTTTCTGAGACATCTCTTAATTTGAGTCCCCAGTCTGGTGCTCTTATTTTGCTTTTTCATGGGCATCACTCCATGTCCCAGACTGTTATGATCATCAGAACTAATCTGTCCTATTTTTCATTCCTTCATGTCACTAATATGACCAATTCTACAGGAAGTAAGCTGACTTTCACCCTAGATGATAATGGACCAACATGCTGCTCTGCCCAAGAAATATACTTGCATCTTAGAAGATCCTCTCAGAAGTGTGTTTACCCAACCCACTCTACAAAGTCAGCAAGCAAGGCAACCTTCTTGATATACATCAAAATGCAACAACTACGTGTTTTCAGGGCTGCTTCTTTTAGCACATGAGCAGGTAGACCAAAAGCAATACTGTGAATTATTTTAAGTTAGGGAGTGAAAGGAAGATAAACTGCCATAAAGGCATTTTAAATTATTGGGAATAAGGGGTGGAAAAACAGTGTCCTAAACTCACAGTCATTCATGCAGGACATCTTATGTTCCCAGGATTTCAGGTTAAACAACATGTGGTTTATATAGTAGAAAAAGCTCTATCTTTGCATTTCTCATTATGCTCTGTCAATACCTGGTCACCACAAAAGCTGTCTGACATCTACTAACAATCCCAATCAATAACAGATGGTAATTAGAATCCATAAAATACCGTGGTAGGCATGCGTGGGCAGAGGGTATGAAGTATAGAACATGGTCCCTGCCTTTACGAAACTTGAAACTTAAGGGAAAGTGAAGCCAAGTCTACATGAACAATTAACTAACAATAAAAGTCAGAACCTGTGTTAACACTACTTCAAGTCAACATCAAGAATCAAACACTTTATTGCTTTGGAATTGTTAACACTGCCAATGTGTTAGAAAGTTCTCTTGAGTTTTAGAATGTTGTGGGAGGTTGGCCTTTTCTGAGCACAGGCATTTCCCAAACCTGTGCATTGTGATACCAGCCACTCAGATCAGCAGGCTCCTTAGCCTCTGCTTCCTGCAGAATGAGCTGGCACTTTTGTCTACGACACCACCTGGCTTAGTAAAGTAGGTCACATTAGGGCTCTTGGCTCAGAGACAATGAGAGGCAGTGGAACATGCTGTAACTGAAGAGACCGTGATGATATCTTCCAAAGAGACTTTTAAGAGTAGAAAGGCCAACAAGAAGATTATAGCTATAATCGTTCTTTTTATTTTTAACCCATCCTTTTCTTCCTTCATTATACAGCCTATACTCTAGTAAAATATACAAATTCAACACATTTCTATTATCTTGGCACAGAGTACTGTAAGAAAAAGTGTTTTACATTATGTGGTACATTTTCATTTACAAAATCCTTCTGCATATATGAACTCTTTTGATCCTTGATGCAAACTCTGTAGAAGTGAATATTACTGACCCAGTTTACATAAGTTCATTAGGGTTCGGGCCCTATTCACTCCACCACTAGAGATGAGTTAGCAGTTACCTTACCCACCCTCAGGGGCAGGACCTCCCCTCCTCATAGAGCAGCCGAGTCTGGTTCTAAATGTTACCACTCTTTCTTTCTCTAGACCCTACCTCTCCTACCGGCCAACCCTTCCTGTCCAATCTCCATGGAACTCAATTCAATTCAACAGGAAATTAATGAATGCCAACCATAAGCCAAACACTATACTAGGAATTGCAATAATCAAATTGATACCCTCAAGGAGGGGCCAAATTAACTAGGGAGAGAGGGAAACAAAATATCATAATAGCACAACAATTACAATAGAGGGATGCACATGTAGCACAATAGTTCCAAGAAGGGCATAATTAACTCTGCCTGGTAGGCTTAAGTAAGTGGTGGTGGAGACAAAAGTTGAAAGATGAGTAAAGAGGGTAGAGAGGGCATTCCAGGCAGATGCAACCTTACCTGTGCAAAGGTAAAGGAGTGGAGAACTGTAAGAAGTTCAATTTAACTCACCTCCTATCCATATCAACACCCAATGTAATTAGAGAAAAACACAAAACAGTTACTTGAGGGCTACTGACCTCAAGTGAGGTCATAGGCTGCTCACTCATAGACTATTAGTTCAACAAGTTCTTTCTCTGCAAACCTCCACCTGTTCCCAACCCCTTCCTCACTCCTATCTTATAACTTTGCCTACTAATGCACTCAGAAAATCGAATCAGTGAGAAGAGAATTTGCAAAAATCACCTGCTACCGCATCTACTATTTCATCTACATCTATTTCCATGCGCTCTGCATTCACCAACATTAGCATGAATGATCTGTTCATCCCTCTCTGAGCCAGCACTTCTTTGGACAGTAGACTCAAGGCACTCTCGCCTTCTCAAGGACATTGCTGTAAGTAATCGTTCCCCACTCTCCCGCATCATCATATCCATCAGCAAAATGGAAAATACAAAAATGCTGTTACTTCTCAAATTTTAAAGAGAAAAAAAAAGCCCTCTCTTGACCCCGTTTCCTTCCCCTCCTACCACTGCCTCATTTTTCTCCATGACTTTGTTACAAAACTCCTTGAAAGAATTGCCTTACCCACCATCTGCAGTCCCTCTTCTTCAATTCTCTGTTGAACCCACTCCAATTAGGCTTTTCCATGGTGCTACTGAAATGTCTCTTGTCACGTGTCAATGATCTCCACATTGCAAAATCCAATGATCATTTTTTTGACCTCATCCGATTTGACCTGACCTGCCCTCAGCACTTGACCCATCTGATCCCTCCCTCCTCGAAACACATTCTTCACTAGGCTTCCAGGACTTGACACCCTCCTGATGGTCTCTCCTCCTCCTTCAGTGGCCACTCCCTCCAGTTTCCTTTGCTGGTTCTTCATATCTTCCAGAACTTTAAGAGCTGGAGACCCTGGTGCTCAGCCCTTGCATGACTTCTCTTCCTCATCTACTCTCATTCCCTAGGTGATCTCATTCAATGTCACGGTTTCAAATACCAAGTAAACCACCCATGAGTCCTGCCTCAACCTCTCTTCTAAGTCCAGATGCCTATGTCTAACTGCATGCTCAAAATGCAGCTTGAATGTCTGACAGGCATCTCAAAATCACCGTGTTAAAAAAGTGACCCCTGGGGTGTCTGGATGACACAGTCGGTTAAGTGTCAGACTCTTGGTTCTGACTCAGGTAATGATATCATGGGTCATGAGATTGAGCCTCTTGTCAGGCTCCCAGGGAGTCTGCTTGAAGATTCTCTCTCTCTGTCCCCCCACTCTCTAAAATAAATAAATAAATCTTAATTAAAAAAAAAACTATCTCCATCATGTGACCCAGCCCAAACCTTGGTATCACCCTTGGTACCTCATTTTTCTTATACCCTACATTCAATCCACCAGCAATCCTATCATATCCACCTTTAAAATATATACAGGATCATAATCTTTCTCACTATCTCCACCACTTCTATGCTGATCCATGCCACAGTTATTTCTGGATTATTACAATAACTTCCTTATTTGTCTCATTGCTTATATGCTTGCCTCCCACCCCATTTTACTCCCCAGACAGTAGCCAGTGATTCTTTTAAAATGTAAATTAGATCAGACCACTCAACTGACATTCCATCTCATCTAGAATAAAAGCCAAAGTCCTTATAATGAACTTCACATGTTATATGATATGCACCCCCACACAAACATACCTCTTTGACTAAATAAATGAATGAGTAAATGAGTGAATGGATGGTAAGGAAGAGGAAAATGGGATGAGAGTAATCCTAAAGAGTTTGTCAGATGATAACCTTTTAACCAAGCCAAGAAGTGGCTTCAGATTTATTTGAATGTAATGGGTAGTCATCAAAGGTTAAGATTTCTAGTACAGTAACTATCTCCTGTAAACTCTTGTTTCTAAATACAATTCGTGTGTTACCTTCTATACAAATCCTGACTTTCTACCAATCTTCCTTCCCCCCAGAAAACCAGTCACAGAAAACTTTTTGCTACTCCTTTAATGTATCACATTTTCAAACTTTCATGCCTTTGCCCTGTTTCTTCTGCCTGGAATGCCCTTCCTTACTTTGCCTGAAACACATCTACTCTAGAAGACCATCAGGTGCCATCATTTTTGTAAAGCACTCCCTGGTTGCTCCCAGAGAGCCATGTGTTTTCTTCTTTGGGCTTGTAGAATACATTTATTCACCTCTATTACAGATGTTATCAACTCATTATAGTTAACTTGTTTACATATTGGCAAATCCCTGGAGGACAAGGTCCATGATCAGTTCTTGATGAAGCCTCTGCCCTTTGCATACAGTGCCTACAACCTAGTACATGCTCGATACATGTCTGATGAATGAAAATGAGCCAGCAAAATAGAATGAAAATTAGTAAAGGAGTTATGTAAGAGAAATCAGAGAGTGAAATGTCATCAAAAACAAAAGAAGAGGGATTTTCAAGAAGTAAGGAGCGGTCAGTTCTTCAGAATTTTAAATAAGCTGACAGATGTCATTATATTTAAAAAGTAGGAGAGATTTAGAAATAAAATAGTCAAGGTTCAGTAGCATATAACAAAAATTATCTTATATCTAAGCAGTGATTTAATATGAGCAATTGGGTGCTCAAAGCATCATTGGAAGGACTGGATAAATGGGGTGTAGACTGCACTTCCAGAATCCAAGAACGACACTGAAAAACTGTCTTGCCAGAGTAACCCCAGCCTCTGCCACAATGGGAAAGCTAGAAACAAGGAGGCCATCACTGGAACCATTGGCTCCAGAGCCATTACACCTGCTAGGTCTGCACCAGCCAAAACAGGTGTCCTACACCCTGTCTCCTGATACCAATGACTGGCCCCTAAATCTCTGCTAATGCTGCCACAGGAAAACACATCTCCATGACTGCATTAGTTTTCAATTGCCGTGAAACAGATTACCACAAATTCTTAAAACAACACCCATTTATTATCCCAATTCTGTAGGTCCAAAGTCCAGGCAGACTCAACTGGGTGGTTCTCTGCTTCAGGTTTCACCAGATAAGAGTCAAGGTGTCAGTAGGTTGGGTTCTTATCTGGAGGCCCTAGAGAGGAATCTACTCCTAAGCTCATTTGAGTTTGGCAGATCCTTGCAGTTCTAGGACTGAGATCTTTGTTTTCTGACTGTGGGTAGGGGTCACTTTCACAGTTCCTCACACAGGCCTTCTTACAGGCCCTCCCACAGCATCACAGCTGGGACAAGATCCCTCTTGTGGAGTCTCCCTCACACTAACCCCTCTGATTTCCATTATTGCCTCCAGCCAGAGAAAACTCTCTGCTTTTACGTGGATTTATGTGATGAGATTAGGCCCACCCAGATAATCTCTATATAATGCAACACGATCACAGAAATGGTATCTTTTCATATTCACAGATTCCCAGGATTTGGGTACGGAACCTTGGGAGCTGTTTTATTAGAATTCTGCCTACCACATTGTGTTTGCCAAAAAATGTAGTAGAACCAATTTCACCTTCTGAATTAGTCTCCAGAGAAACAGAACCAATAAGATGTATATATATAGAAAGATATATTATAAGGAATTGGGTCACATGATTGGAGAGGCTGACAAGTCCCAAGATCTGCAGGGTGAGCGGGCAAGCTGGAGACCCAGGAGAGCTGATGGTATAGTTCTGATCCACAGGCTGGCAGGCTCAAATCCCAGGAAGAGCCGATGTTTCAGTTTGAGTCTGAGGAAGAAACGAATGTCCCAGTTAAAGGCATCCAGGCAGTAGGAATTCCCTATTATCCATGGGAAGGTTGACCTTTTTATTCTATTCAGGCCGTCAGTTGATTAGACGAGGCCCACTTACATTACGGAAAGTAATCTGCTTTACTCAGTCTACAGATTCAGATACTAATCTCATCCAAAACACCATCACAGAGCACCAGAATACTGTTTAACCAAATATCTGGACCCCTGTGGCCCAGTCAAATTGACATATAAAATTAACCATCATACTCTCCAAATTTCATGCAAGTACATCCAACTGGATGAACCTAAGTCCTATTCAGAACCCCAGCTGCAGAGGTGTCAGGCAGCTTGGGAAGGTGCATTAGAACAGTGTCTTTCAAACATTTTGACCCCAATCTACCATAAGAAACACATATTTTGTCACAGCCCAGTATAAGCACACATATACACACGCACACATACACATAACATACACACACATATAAATAAATGAAACAAAATTTCATGAAACATTAGTTATCCTTACTAAATGTAACGTAGTTTTATATTTTCTTTATGGTTCTATTTCATTTTAAACCATGCTGATCTTGACCCACTAAACTGTTTCATGACCTTCCAAAAAACAAGGCATCGGGGCACCTGGGTGGCTCAGTCATTAAGCGTCTGCCTTCGGCTCAGGTCATGATCCCAGGGTCCTGGGATTGAGCCCCACATGGGCTCTCTGCTCAGCGGGAAGCCTGCTTCTCCTCTCCCACTCCCCCTGCTTGTGTTCCCTCTCTTGCTGTGTCTCTCTCTGTCAAATAAATAAATAAAATCTTAAAAAAAAAAAACAAGCATCATTAGGAAGGCAGACTGATTTTGAGGGTCAATCTTTGGGAAGTAATATTCCTTCAGTTATATATCTCACAATGTCTGATATGTAATACCACATTAGTTAAGTTGAATTGAGTACAGACAATAGGCTTTCAATTCAATCTTAAGACAGACTAAGAAAATTCTGAGTCCTTTTATAAGGGTAGGTCCATAACTAGCCAATAAAATCAAACAATGGATATCAAGGGATGCCCTTTTGCCATCTCCCACCCCATGCAGGAAGGCTAAATTTGCGAGTCCACTGAAATATATGGGACCTATTTTTCAGGAGGAAAATGACCAACAAGGAGGTGTTCATGTGCAAAGCATAGACATGATGAATTATTATAAATAGGTGTTGAAGCATGTAGAAATTATCCATTCTGTGCCACTTATAACAAGTCCTTGGGTGCCTGGATGGCTCAGTTGGTTAAGCGTCTGCCTTCTGCTCAGGTCATGATCTCAGGGTCCTGGGATTGAGTCCCGCATCGGGCTCCCTGCTTGGCAGAGAGTCTGTTTCTCCCTTTATACCTCCCCCTGCTTGTGCTCTCTCTCTCTCATGCTCTCTCTCTCTCTCTCAAATAAATAAGTAAAATATATATAAAAAAAAAAAACCCAAGTGCTTGACTCCCTTTGATTATCATGCCAATACATAAGGCACAGTTTAGAGAATGTTGTTACTCAACAATGGCAACTCTTGGTTTCATGTTTCTGTTACACCCCCAAGCCCCAGAGGGTAAACTGTATCTCTGAAATAAGGCCCTAAAGAAGAATTCATCCACTTCCCACCACTCAATCTCCCTTACTAAGCTCTTCTCCAGGGAAATGACTTACTTGTTTAGATGCCTTGGATAAGCAGTAAGCATATTTCTGAGTGCAGCATTTCCATTTAACTGGACTCATGCCCTAGCAGCTTATAAGGATCAGCCCAGGGAGTCAACTTGAATTGATCCTCTTCCTCTCTTATTGCCACATCACTGGCAGAGTTTCAGACAGTCAGATTTAATTCTCTCTGACTGAGAAAAAAATGAGGAATTTGGCTTTCCTATACACAGGTCATATTATGAAGTCTTCTTCACTCAGCTGCACAAGAGCATGAATGAGAAGACAGGGGCATTGTATGATCCAGGAAGTGAGTCTTCTGTAGGACTAGCTTGTGGTAGTTGTCACAAAACTTCACCATTGCCAAAGGACTAGAAAACCTTGAAATTGCTGAAATTGTGATGGTTTGAGGACTCTTACCATAAGGATTGTCAAAATCTGGATACGTGTTCTATACAGAAGCAATAAAAATCATTCATTTAATATAGATTTAATGAGCACCTACTATGTGATATTTAGAGCTCTACTCTAAACACAGAGGTAATCAAGACAGACCAAGTCCCTTCTTATATAGTAGAGGCTGGCAGAGGACCACTAACTGGTAAACAAGTAATTAAGAAATGGGCAAAGTAAATGGGGTACTGAGACTCAGCATCTGGGACCTACCATGAGGTCCAAGTTACCTAAAGCAAACATATACTATGTCACACATCTCATCTATGGGCCATAGTTCTAACAGTTGTGACGAATTTGTAATTGCTACACATAACTGCCAGAGTATCTCCCCTTTCTCCTAATTACATTTATTTTTAAGAAATGATGTGAATTATTGAAAGATACTGGGGATTCAGAGAACCAGTAGATGCTGGAAGACCACATTTGAAATAGCAGCCCTAGAGGTCAAAAGGCACAATATCTAATCATGTTTCCTTTATAAATAATTAAAGTATAATTGATATACAATAAACTGCACATATTTAAAGTATATAATTTGGAAGTTTTGACATACGTATACATACACATCACATCAAGGAAAAAAACATCTGTCACCTCTAAAAATTTCCTTGTGTCCCTTAGTTATCCCTCCATCCCCTATGCCTCCCCAATTCCCATTCCTAGGCATTGTTCTGTTTTCTGTCACTATATATTATCTTGTATTTTCTAGATTATACAAAAGAAAAATATAAAACATACTCTTTCTTTTTGGGGGGTTTGGCTTCTTTCACTCAGCATTTTCAATTTTATCCATACTGCTGTGTATATCAATAGCCCATTACTATTTTGTTTATCCATTAGCATGTCAATGGACATTTGGGTTGTTTCCACATTTGGCCTATTATAAACAAAGCTTCTATAAACAATCATGTAAAAGTTTTTGTATAGACATATACTTTGATCTCTTTTGGAAAAATACCTAAAAGTAGATTTGGCTGAGTCATATGCTAGGCTGCATGTTCAACTTTCTAAGACACTATAAAACTGTTTTCCAAAGGGGTTGTATCACTTTTACATTCCCATCAACAATGTAAGAGAGTTCCAGTTATTCCATATCCTAGCTAACACTTGGCAGCCCAGTCTTTTAATTTTAGACATTCTAGTAGGTATATAGTGTTATCTCATCGTAGTTTTTATTTGCATTTCCCCTTATGATGTTGAACACCTTTTCATGTGTTTATCTGCCTCACATATATCTTTTTTGGTAATGTGTCTTTTCAAATTTTTTACCCATTTTTTATTGGATTATTTATCTTCACAATATTGAGTCTTGAGAATCATCTATATATTCTAGATGATCATCTATATTTCTAGACACACAAGTCCTGTGTCTCACATACATGATTTGCAAATATTTTCTCCCAGTCTCTGTTTTATCATCTCAAACTCTTAACAGTTCTTTGAAAAGCAAAAGTTCTTAGTTTGATAAAGCACGATCATATTTTTTTTTTCTTATAATGAATCATGTTCTTGGTATTGTAGGTAAGAAATCTTTGCCTAATCCAAGATCATAATTCTTCTTCAGGTACTGTAAAAATGTTGTTCTACTATATTCTGGATTACATTGGTTCTGATGAGAAATCTGCTTTCATTTTTATCTTCTTCCTCTGTTTCTCTGGATTGAAGCAATTTGATTATGGTGTGCCTCCGTGTAGTTCTTCTCATGTTTCCTGTGGTTGGGGTTCATTGACCTTATTGGATCTATGTATTTATAGTTTTCATAAACTTTGAAAAGTTTTTTCATTATTTATTCAATTAGTTTTCTTGCCTGTCCTCTTCCTTGGAGATCCAATTACATGTGGATTAGGCCATTCGAGGTCTTATTTTCTCTGTGTGTTTCATTTTAGGTGGTTTCCATTGCTATGTCTTTAAGTTCACTAATCTTTCCTTCTGCAGTGTCTATATGCCATTAATCCCATTAAGTAATCATAGACCAGATTTCTCTTTTTTTTTTAGTATATGTGCTGCCGAAGCGAGCACAATAGACCAGATTTCTCATTGTAGTCATTGAAGTTTTCATCTTAGAAGTTTGATTTAAGGTCGGGGCACCTGGGTTGCTCAGTCAGTTAAGGGTCTGCCTTCAGCTCAGGTCATGATCCCCAGACAAGTATTTTCCAAATGCATATAAATTATGAGGTCTTCCACACTGGCCCTGTGTTGCACACAGGGTATTCCCTCTAATCCTTTTGAGTGTTTCATATACAAGAGGTGATTAATACTCAGTTGAATACTCAAGGCACTCTGTTGATCTCTGGATTTCTCTCTGTGAGCAACTTTCTCCTCTCTGATACTCTGCTCTGTTCAGGAAGGCTTCTAGATTTCACAGGTCAGAGGAGCAGAGAGGAGAAAGTTGCTCCCTCTCTACAATTGAGGGAAACTGCTGAGCTTTGCCAGTTTCCTCCTCCCTGTACCACAGCCTAAAATCTCCTCCCAGTCAATAAGCTATGGCACTGTTGGGATCACTTTACTTATTTCCCAACTTCAGGGATCTCTGTCCTTCATTGCCTGTTGTCTGATGTCTTGAGAACAATTTTTTTAAATATATTTTGTCTACTCTTTAGTTGTTTCTAGGAGTATAAATCCAGTTCTTCTATTATATTTGGCTGAAAGTAGAAATGTTAACTCCAAATTACATTTTAATATTGAGTCTTACTTCTCTGGTTTTGTTTTTTAATTTTTTTCTTCTTAGATGGTAGATTTAATGTGGACATATGGAGAATGACAATTGCTAGGCATGGGGGGGGAACTAGAGGGGATGAGTTGGCAGATGGGAAGTTACAGTTAAAAAAAGAAAAAAAAGTAAAGAATGAGAATAAGCAGTCAAATCTTAAAGAAAGGAATTGATGGAGATTATCAAAGCCACTTGAAATCCCAGCTCTCACCTTCAACACAACTAATATGTGGCTGCAGGAGGATTCAAGCTACTCTTTTCAACTTGGAAATTTTAATCTGCCAATGAGCTTTACTAATTTTTACTGGTTTTCATAACACAGCAACAAAGGCAAAGCTTAGGAATTTGTCATCTCTAGTTTCCTAGAGAGAAAAACACCAAAACTATACAGTAAGTGACAAACTCAAAGTCACCCAGAGTACAGTGCCTGGGTGAAAAACCAGAGTCTTAAATATATCTTTTTACTACTTTGTTCAAATGATTATTCAGCATTGTTTGCCTTGGGAGAGAGTGAGCTGTGGCACAGAGGACACACTGGATGTGGAGGAGGAGTCTAGGGTTGTGGTCCAACACAGTCACTAACAAGCTAAGGGACCTTGAGGAAGTCACTTTACTTTTATAGGTCTCAATTTCCTCAACTGCAAATTGGAATAAGGACTCCCACATGAAGGGTCAATGTGAGATAAATGAGATGATGCATGTCAAGTTTTACAGAGCCTGACAATATTACATGTAAGGTTCTATATAGTATCTCTTCTAGAGGGATTTGCATTTTTTTTTTTTTTTTTTTTTTTTTTACTGTAAGGAAAGATATGAATCTGCAACTGTGGACTATCAAATAAGATCTGGATAGAGGACTGGCTTACTGGTCCACTTCCTTCTACTCATCTGGCCGTCCTGGCCCTGAGCTCCCTCCAAATCAAAGAATCAATGTCAGAAGACCTGAGATTCACCCCCTAGGTGTCCAAATGCAGACAGATTATTTAGCCTCTCTTCACTGTTAAAATGAAGGTAATGATAGCTGTCATTCATGGAGCACTTATTCTGTGTTGTTGCACATATTTGTACATATTGTCATACTCCTCACCACCCTTTGTTGTTATTCCATTTCATAGAAAACTGAGGTTCAGAGATGTTAAGTAACTTGTTCAAGATCATACACAATACAAGTGGCGTGGCTGGGATGGGCTCCAACTCTGCTTCTACACCAACACACGTGTTCCAACTTGCAATGTTACACTGCCTTCCCATCTGCGTGTTAAGATTGGGCGAGCTAAGGGCTACCAGTGTTAAGGTAGTGTGTGGCACATTGATGCCCTAGCTATGCTCTTCTTACCTTACCTTACCCAGAACATTTTCATAGTAAATGAAACACCACTCCCTATACAACACAACCTCCTTCAAATTACTCTCAAAGCAAAGGTTGCTCACTCTTACATAGCCTATCCATCTCCCATTCCTTAAAAGATAAGGTGGGCCTTCACATAGGGTTTTGCTGCCACATCTAGACTATGGCTCCACCACTTTGAATCACTTTGAGTAACTCCTCCTGTGAGCCTGATGCACCAGCTGACGCTCTTCATGCTCCCTCTGCCTATCCTTATCCCTGTCATCTCCTTCTCCCCAAGCCACGCACCTGTACTCATTAAAAACATTAACACCTGACTCCTGAGAATTCTCTGCCCGGATTTCTGTCATCATCTAGATAATTTGAACATCTTCACTGATGATGCATCTAACACTCGAGTTTCATGGTTCCTAGACTTCCTTCCACTTCAGCACACTGCCTATTTCTCCCACTAGCTGCCACTATACAATGGTCAGAATATAAAGAGCAACTAATTTAGAAACTTAAAAATTAACAGTAGCAGGTGAACAGGGGAAGGGAAGCAAAACCTGAAGAATGACCTTGTGATGGTTATTACTATGTGTCTACTTGAGTGGGCCATGGGGTGTCCAGACTAAAAATTATTTCTGGGTTTGTCTGTAGAGTATTTCTGCATACGATTAGCATTTGATTCAGAGGACTCAGTAAAGCAGACTGCCCTCCCCAATGTGTGTGGGCAGGATCCAATCTATTGAGATCCTGAATAGAACACAGGACAGAAAAAGGAGAAATCCACCCACCCCCCCACCTTTTCCTTCCTCACTGCAAAAACTGGGACATCAGTCTCCTGCCTTCTTGGATTTACATCATTTACACCTGTTCTGAGGCCTTTGGACTCCTTTGGACTCAGACTGAATTACATCACTGGCTTTTCTGGGTCTCCAGTGTATAGACAGCA
Organism: Phoca vitulina; assembly: GCF_004348235.1. Lineage (NCBI taxonomy): Eukaryota > Metazoa > Chordata > Mammalia > Carnivora > Phocidae > Phoca > Phoca vitulina. The sequence continues at coordinate 81,202,135 of NW_022589707.1, forward strand.
GATTATGACTTCCAAGCCTCCATAATTGTGTGAGTCAATTCCTCCTATTAAGTCATATACATATAATCCCTACTAGCCTTATTTCTCTGGACAACTCTAACTAATACAGACCCTTATATGAAAAGTTTGTGTTTTCCCGCTTTTGTCTCCTGTGATTGACCCGAGGGCAACTCTAATGTGAAACTCTTGAAGCAGGTATGGGTGACAAAATGGAGAGAAAACCTGACTTCCTGGCTAGAGATTCCTATTGTCAGAGAATGTGCAAGAAATCTGTTTTTGTTTTTTTTTTCTCTCTCTCTCTCTCTTTTTTCTCTTTTCCTTGTCTCAAGAATAGTCTCAGTTGCAGGGCTATATCCTAGTAAAATGGGCACCAAAACCCCAAGAGAAAACCCATTTTTCTGACCAGAGTACCAAGAAAAGCAATCCTGCAGCACAGAGTATGAGGGAGAATCCTCACTATTTTTCTTTTTCTTTTTCTTTTTTTCCTGTTTTCTTGCCACCTGCCCTAGGGGAAACTGAGTCTAGCAGAAATGTGCAATAGCAGACTGAATAAAACACCAAAAGATATCCTAGCCTTCTAGGCAAAGGACCAAGAATAGGATCCTTTTGGATTTTTATGCTTTTTGTTTTTTAATTTTTTATTTGAATGTAGTTAACACACAATGTTACACTAGTCTCAGGTGTACAATATAGTGATTCAACAAGTTTCTACATTATGCTATGCCCACCACAAATGTAGCTACTGTCTGTCACCATACAACACTATTACAATATCGTTAACTATATTCCTCATGCTGTGTCTTTTATTCCCATGACTTCTTCATTCCATAACCAGAAGCCTGTATCTCCCACTTCTCTTCACCTGTTTTGTCCATTCCTCCATTCTTCCTCCCCTCTGGCAACCAACAGGTTGTTTTCTACTTACAGGTTTGATTCTGATTTTTATTTGTTTATTCATTTTTTAAAATTCCACATATGAGTGAAATCATATGGTATTTGTCTTTTTCAGTCACAGCATAATACCCTCTAGGTCCATCCATGTTGTCACAAATGGCATGATCTGATCCTTTTTCTGGTTGTGTAATATTCCATTGTACACATATACCACATCTTCCTTACCTATTCATCTATCAGTGGACACTTAGGTTGCTTCCATATCTTCACTACTGTTAATAATGCTGCAATACACATAGGGGTGTACTAATCTTTTTGAATTAGTATTTTTGTTTTCTTTGGGTATATACTCAGTAGTGAAATTATTATATGGTATCTCAATTTTTTAATTTTTGAGGAACTTCCACACTGTTTTCCACAATGACTGCACCAATTTACATTCCTGTCAACAGTGTACAAGTGTTACTTTTTCTCCACATCTTTGCCAACACTTGTTATTTGTTGTATTTTTGGTTTTAGCCATTCTGACAGGTGTGAGGTAATATTTCATTGTGGTTTCGATTTGCATTTCCCCGATGATTAGTAATGCTGAGCATCTTTTCATGTGTCTACTTGCCATCTGTATGTCTTCTTTGGAAAAATTGTTAATTCGGGTCCTCTGCCCATTTTTTAATTGGATTTTGTTTTTTTGGTGCTGAGTTGTATAAGTTCTTTATATATTTTGGATATTAACTCCTTATTGGATATATCATTTGCAAATATTTTCTCCCATTTTTTAAGTTGCCTTTTTGTTTTGTTAATGATTTCCTTTGCTGTGCAAAAGCTTTTTATTTTGCTATAATCTTAATAGTTTATTTTTGCTTTTGTTTCCCTTGCCTTAGGAGACATATCTAGAAAAATGTTTCTGTGGTTGATGTTAGAGAAATTACTGCCTGTTTAGAGTTTTATGGATTTTTTTATGGTTTCAGAATTTTTATGGTTTCAGGTCTCACATTTAAGTCTTTAATCCATTTTGAGTTTATTTTTGTGTGTGGTGGTATAAAGTGGTCCAGTTTCATTCTTTTACATATAGCCATCCAGTTTTCCCAGCATCATTTATTGACGAGATTGTCTTTTCCCATGGTATATTCTTGCCTCCTTTGTTATAGATTAATTGACCATATAATCATGGGTTTATTTCTGGGCTCTCTATTCTGTTCCATTGATTTATGTGTCTATTTTTGCACTGGTACTATACTGTTTTGATTACTACAGCTTTGTAGTATATCCTGAAATCTGGGATTTTGATACTCTCAGATATGTTTTTCTCTCTCAAGATTGCTTTGGCTATTCAAGGTCTTTTGTGGTCCCATACAAATTTTTGTATTACTCATTCTAGTTCTGTGAAAAATACCTTTGGTATTTTCATAGGGACTGCATTGAAACTATAGACTGCTATGGGTAATATTGACATTTTAACAATATTAATTCTTCCAATCCATAAGCATGGAACATCTTTCCATTTGTTCGTGTTATCTTCAATTTCATCAGTGTTTTATGGTTTTCAGAGTACAAGTCTTTCACCTCTTTGGTTAAGTTTATTCCTAGGTATTTTAATCTTTTCAGTGCAATTATTCATGGCATTCTTTTCATAATTTCTCTTTCTGCTACTTATTAGTGTATAGAAACACTACCAATTTCTGGGTATTTGTTTTGTATCCTGCAACTTTAATGAATTCATTTATTACTTCTAGTAGTTTTAGGGGGAAGTTTTAGGGTTTTCTATGCAGTGTCTTATATCATATGCAAATAGTGACAGTTTAACTTCTTTACCAATATAGATGACTCTAATTTCTTTTTCTTATCTGATTGCTTTGGCTAGGATTTACTAGTACTATGTTGTATAAAAGTGGCAAGAATAGACATCCTTGTTTTGTTCCTGATCTTAGTGGAAAAGCTCTCAGTTTTTCACCATTGATTAAGATGTTAGGTGTGGGTTTTTCATATATGGCCTCTATTATGTTAAGGTATGTTCACTCCAAAGCTACTTTGTTGAGAGTTTTTATGATGAATAGATGTCAAATTTTGTCAGAGGCTTTTTCTACAGGTATTGCGTGAGATGATCATATGATTTTTACCCTTTGTTTTGTTGATATGCTGTATCATGTTGATTAGTTTGTGAATATTGAATCACCTTTGCTTCCCTGGAATAAGTCCCACTTGATCATGGTGAATAATCCTTTTAAAGCATTGTTGAGTAGGGTTTTGAGTTTTTAACAGTTTATTATAATACAGTTTTCAAATAATTTAAAAAGTTGATGGAACAGAAAACTTTCTTGCTCTCTTTCTTTGTGATAGATGAATTTCTGTTGTGCTGTGTTTGGCTTTCTTTCTCTTTATTTTTTGTGTATCTATTATAGGTTTTGAGTTTGCTGTTACCACAAGGGCTCATATACAACATCCCAAGTATATAGCAGTCTATATTAATTTGATGGTCATTTAAGTTCAAACACATTCTAAAAATTAAAAAAAAAAAAATTTACTCCCTCCTCCATGTCTAATTATGGTTATTTCTTTTCCACTTAAAGAAGTCTCTTTAACATTTCTTGTATGGCCGATTTAGTGGTGATAAACTCTTTTATCTTTTGTTTGTCTGGGAAATTCTTATCTCTTCTTTAAATCTGAATGATAATCTTGCCAGGTAAAGTATTCTTGGTGGTAGGTTTGTCCTTTCAGCACTTTGAACATATCATGCCACTCCTTCCCAGCATGCAAAGTTTCTGCTGAAAAATCAGCTGATAGCCTTACAAGGGTTTTTTGTTTGTTTTTGTTTTTATTGTAGGTAATTTCTCTCTTCTCCTTCTCTTCTCTCTTGCTAATTTTGAAATTCTCTCTTTATCTTTAAACTTTGACATTTTAATTATCATGTATCATGGTGTGGACTTCCTTGGGTTCATCTTGTTTGGAACTCTGTGCTTCTGCTGGATGTTTATTTTCTTCCTAGTTTAGGGAAAATATTCAGTTATTATTTCTTAAAATAAGTTTTCTACTCCTTTCTTTCTTCTTCTCCTTGGGATCCTTATAATATGAATGTTTGTTTTCTTGATGTTTCCAAGAGATCCTTTAACCTATCCTCATTTTTTAAAAATTATTTTCTTTTTGCTGTTTATTGTGGGTGTTTTTCAATAATTTGTCTTCCAGATCACTGATATGTTTTGTATCCACTAGTCTGCACCCACTGGTGTGTTTTTTATTTCAGTTATTGTATTCTTCAACTCTGATTCATTCTTTTTTTATATTTTCTATCTCTTTATTAAAGGTCTCACTGAGTTCTTCCCTTTTTCTCTGCAGCCCAGTGAGCATCTTTTGAGGTATATTGCTTACCTCTGTTTTATTTAGTTATTTTCTGAGGTTTTTTTCCTTGTTCTTTCCTTTGGAGCATATTTCTTTATCTCCCTATTTTGCTTGGCTTTCTGTGTTCTTTTCTATAGATTAGGCAGAGCAGCTACTTCTCCTAAACTTAAAGGAATGGTCTTATGTATGGTTGTGCCCTGTGTAGACTGTGTGTGATGATTGGTGACTTTTGCTGGCTGACTGAAGCAGTGGCTACTGTGGGCTGGGGATCCTGGGGCTTTCTATGCAGCAGGTGTCCTGTCAGGACAGCTAAAACTGAAGTTGAGGCCACCCTGGCAGGACAGCTGAAACTGAAAAGGATGCAAGTTGAGGTGTGCTGGGGTGCTCTGTGCAGAGCAGCTGGAGCTAAAGTAGTGTGTGTGGGGGGGGGGGGCAGAAGGTCCTTGAGCACTCTACAAAGAGGGTGCTTGGACCAGATAGCTGAAACAAGTGGGTGCAAACTGAAGGGACCTGGGGCTCTACATGTAGAGGACACTGTGACAGGATGGCTGAAACTGAAGTGGATGTAACCTGGGGTGTACAGGACTTTCCACACAGAGGGTGCTCTAAGGGGGCGGCAGGAGCTGAGGTGGGGTACAATCCAGGACTGGTTCTTTTATATGCTAGTTGCTCTTTTAAACTGCAGCTTCTTAAAGAAAAAAGAAAAAAAAAAGCTCTTTTTTTTTTTTCTGTATCCCAGTGCAACTGATGCTGGTGTGTGTTTGTGGACCTGGGGCTTACTGAGGCAGTAAGCCAGCTACGGCAACTGAACCCTACTCTGGTCTGTGCTTTTAAGGTGGATGGAGAATATAAACCTGTCACTCTCCAGAGAGTGTTCCCGTGGCTCCTCTGCTGTTGGTGGAGTTCTAGTGCTCTCTTTTATATGCCAGTTGCTGTTACAAACTGCAGCTTTTTTTGTGTGCCCAAGGACAGAAGAATCTGTTCTACTGCCATTCACAGCATGGGTGGGGGAAGGGCCTTAGTTACCCTCTCTGTCTCTCTTGCTGTTGTCTTTTGACATTCTCTCTATCTTTTCGTGTGCAGAAGCTGTTCAGTTGGCCCTCAGTTCTTCTTCAGAGGAACTGTTCTATAAATAGGTGTAATCCCAAGGGGGCTGGACAAACTGGACCAAAAATTGTAGCCAGGGAGCTAAGGTGCAAAAGCACCTAGTTCCAGAGGACCTAAAAAGATCACATTTGGCTATTCACCACTAAAAAGTCCAAAGGCAGAGAAATGAGTGGTGGTGAAACAAGAAAGGAATTTATTCAGTGAGGCCAACACCAGGAAGGCAGTGGACTAACATCTCAAAGACTGTTTCCTAGAGTGCCAAAAATACTTCCAGGCTTATATAAGGAAAATGTGGGACAAAGTGTTAAGTGAGCAGTAGAGGTTAGGTCGATCATTGTCTTGGGAGTCAAGAGCAGCGGAGTTTTGCTGGCTCTTGGCAATCCTTATTGCTTGAGGGTGTAGTTTCAGTTCCCATCAGAGGATGCCTTGTCCTCAGGGTCTTTTGACTGCATTAAGATATAAGCTGGAAAGAAGAACTTAAGCAATTAGAAAGTTTAAGGTCAAAATGGGGGCAGTTGAAGTCCTCTTTCACCTTGGAGGAGGTGAGTTCAAGGTCTTCCTACCTTGCCATCTTGGACTGGAACTAGAATAGAACCCCTTTGAATGTGGAAAGTGTAGGAGAAATCCAAGAAAGGAGAGAATCAAAGAAGGGAATCCCCCAATTTTATATATGAACCAACACAAATACCAGTACCTCCCCTGAGTACTACCTACTCTGAGCATGGTATGGACACAGTGCACGTAGAAAAGGCTTACAGGTTGGAAAGAAAAATAAAACTATCTCAACTCTTGAATGACATGATTATCAACGTGAAAAAAATCCTAATGAGCTACACAAAAAAGTTTCTAGAACTCATCAATAGTTTAATAAGCCACAGAATATAAGGTCACTATATAAAATCAGTCTTATATTTATATGCTAGCAATGAACAATTAGAACATGAAATTTTTTTTAAGTACCATTTAAAATCACACCAAAAAATGAAATACTTAGATTTAAATCTAACAAAACATCTACAGGATCTGTATGCTGAAAGCTACAGAAGGCTGATTAGAGAAATCAAGGAAGATATAAATAAATGGAGAGATGTCATGTCCATCCATGAAGCCTCAGGATTGTTAAGATACCAGTTCATCTCAAATTGATCTATAGATTCAACATAATCCTGATCAAAATTCTAGAATTTTTTGTGGATATCAACAAGCTGATTCTAAAATGTGTATGAAAAGACAAAGGAACTAGATAGCCAAAACAGCTCTGAAAAAGAACAAAGTTGGAGAACTTACATTACCCAATTTTTAAAAAAATGTTTTATTTATTTATTCATGAGAGTCAGAGAGACAGAGAGAGAGAGAGAGGCAGAGGCAGAGGGAGAAGCAGACTCGATCCCAGGACCCTGGGATCATGACCTGAGCCGAAGGCAGACACTTAACCATCTGAGCCACCCAGGCGCCCATACATTACCCAATTTTAAGACTTACCATAAACCTACAGTAATCAAGGCAGTGTTATAGTGAAGAAAGAATGGACACATAGATCAAGGAGACATAGCAGAGAATGCAGAAATTGAGCCTATACACGAGCACAGTCACCCAATTTCTGACAAAGATGCATAGCCAATCTAATGAGAAAAGGATAGTGTTTCAACAAATGTTACTGGAACAATTAAATATTTGTAGGCAAATAATAATAATAATAATAAGCCTTGACCTAAATTCATAATTTATTAATGTTGGGCCTCTGATTCTTGGTTTTGGCTCAGGTCATGATCTCAGGGTACTGAGATCAAGCCCCACATGGGGCTCTCTGCTCAGCAAGGAGTTGGCTTCTTCCTTTCCCTCTCCCTCTGCCCCTCCTCCCATTCATGCACTCTCTTCTCTCTCTCTAAAATAAATAATAAATTTTTTAAAAAATTAACTCCAATGGATTATAGTTATAAATGTAAAGTGTAAAACTATAAAGCTTTTATAAGAAAAAAGAAGGAAATCTTTAGAAAGTAAAATCAGGCAAACAGTTCTTAGACATGACATGAAAAAGCATGACCCATACATTTTTTAAAAATAGCAGTTTGGTCTTCAACAAAATTAAAAGCCTCTGCTCTGCAAAAGACACTGCTAAAAGAATGAAAAGACAAGCTACAAACTGGGAGAATATATTCATAGATCACATATCTGACCAAAGGTATGCATCCAGAATATATTAAGAATTCTCTAAACACTAAAATAACAATCCAAATAGAAAATGGGCAAGAGCTGAACTGACCCTTCACCAAAGAAAATGTACAGATAGTAAATAAGCATGTGAAAAGCTGCTTAGTAGCATTAGTCATTAGAGAAATGCAAACCACAACTTCACACCCACAAGGAAGGATATAATAAAGTAACACAAATAATAACTGTTGTCAAAGAGGTGGAGAATTTAGAACCCTCGTGTTCTGCTGGTGGAAATGTAAAATGGTTGCTTTGGAAAACAGTTTGGCAGTTCTTCAAATATTTTAACATAGAGCTACCCTATGACCCAGCAATTCCACTCCTATGTATATAACCCTGAAAATGAAAACATATGTCCACACAAAAACTTGTACACAAATGTTCATAGCAGCATTATTCATAATAGCCAAAAAGTAGAAAAAAAACCCCACAAATACTCATTGCTGGTAAATGGTTAAATAAAATATAGCATGTCCATAAAATGGAACATTATTTGGCAGCAAAAGGAAATATAGTACTGATACGTGTTACAACATGGAAGAACTTTGAAATCATTATGCTGAATGAATGAAGCAAGTCAAATATTACATGGTTCTATTGATATGAAATATCCAGAACAGGAAAATCCATACTGATAGAGAATAGATTAATGGTTGACTAGGGCTAGGAGGAGGGGTGAATGGCCAGTGACTGCTTAATGGGAAAAGGACTACCTTTTAGGTGATAAAATATCTTGGAACTAGACAGAGGTGATGGTTGCACAACATTGTGAATGCACTAAATGCCACTGAATCAGATACTTTAGAATGGTTAATAGTTAATTTTATGTTATGTGAATTTTACGTCAATAAATTTTTTTTAAAAAGCCTGAAATCCAGGGCTAATCATTTTAACCATGCTCTCATGAACACCCCATAATTCACCAACACTTTTGGTCTTCTGCTCCACTGGCTCTTACTTACAATTTCCTAACCATGGATGAGTCTATCCACTGACTAAACACTGGTGGTTCTTTGTCCATCTTTGTGAGGCCCTTAACAATGCCAGTTGCAGAAGTTGTTCCAAACTTTTACTTGCCCTTCTAAGCTATAACCATACTCCTCTTCCCAAATGGCATTCATCTTATAATGCAGAGTAAGTAGAAACTATCAATTATCTGGTACTTAGTAGGAGCTCAATGAACATGTACTGAGTAGATGAACGACGCTCTCCACTCTCCTCCTACCCATCACTACCACCAACAGCAGTATCTGTGTCTTTTGTTCCCTTTCCTCTTGTCCAAAAAAAGAAGTGTTGCTTAATATGCCTCCTTCCCAAGCTAGCCTGTCACCTTCCACAGCACCTTATGCCTCCAGGAGGAGTCCAGACTCCTTATCCGGCATTTCCAGTCTCACTTTCCCATACTTCCTGTCACAGGAACTTTCTTCTACCCTGACTTGGTATATTCAGAGTCAGTCTTCAACATCTACTTCAATGCCCATGAAGGCTTCCCCAGGCCCTCCAGCTAATGAAACTTGCCATTGGGGTTGACAGTGATTGGGAGGTTACTGGTAATAAGCAAAAACCATCAGGAACCTTTGGGAAGACTAAGTGTATATGACAAACTAAAGCAGAGTGGAGGGTAAAATGAGAATCCAGCTGTCTTCTATTAAATCAATCATTAAAGAGATTAGCAAAAATGTAAAACAGTGCTCATCTTCTCATTGATTTTTGGGGGGAAATATTGTTATTTTTCATAAAAATGTTTTTTGTGTTAACATGTATTGATTTTATTGCTACTTTTAAATGATTTAAATGTGTTTGAAATTTCTTGGTTTTAATTTCTAGCACAATAAACATCAATAAGTATGATGCACATAAACAAAAGTTCTTTGTGGCTTTAATAATTTAGTACAAAAGGGGTTCTGAGACCAAAAAAATCAAAAACCACTCCATTCCAGGATTGCTAAGCAGAGCTGTGGGCTTGCATGAGGCTGGGTATTGCATATTTGCAATGGAGCTGGTTACTTGATTTTCTTCAACAGTGCCAATGGGTTTTGGGACAGGAGGAGGAACAAGGAAAATGTACTTTTGAGTTAATCCAGTACTGTGGTTTGGCAGAGTCGCTATGGGCAGACTAGGTCAGGCTGTCTTGTTCTTCTAGATAAGGGAGATAAACCTCGTCATCTTAATAAATTACTCTTCACATTTTGCAAGAACTGGGAAGATTAAGAGGTTCCTTAACCCCGAATTTCCTTTTCCTTCATTAATCCCTTTTGAATCATTTTAATCTGGTTAATTATGTACTCAGAGCAGTTTTTCTTATTGTCTAGCTGTTATGTTCAGTGCCATAAACAAAGACCATCTATTCAATTTCATGGTCTGATCTGTCTCTGAGGATATACTCCGAGTGGGTCACTTCAAATAATGGAGTCTGTTAAATTATGTACGCAATTGCTCTGACCAGATTATAAATTTCCATACAGCATGAATATTCAATAAAGAATTCCTGATGGAGATGGGCTGTTGATGGTGATTGTGATGACAGCAAAGTTGATTCATTGATTCATTCAACAAATATTTTTTTGAGCATTTAGAATGAGACAACACAGTCCAGACACTGAGGATTCAGCAGCGAACAAAAGGAGCAAATATCCCTGTGCTCTTGGTGCTTAGCAGTCCAGTAGCGGAGACTGACTAGGAAAGATAATGGAAATAGAAACTATGGTGGCTAATAATGAATGCTAGAGGAGAAAAAAGTAAATAAATCTTGAAGATGATATAAGAATTGGGGTTATGTGGGTGAAATGCTAGATTGGGTGACCAGAGGTCTTAGTGAAAAGGTGACATTTGAAAAAAAAAAAAAAAAAAAAAGGTGACATTTGAATAAAGACCTCAAGGAAGTGAAGGAACCATGTGGTGACAGGAAAGTGATCCAGGCAGAAGGAGCCACAAATTCCCAAAGGCAGGAGAGTAAACTGATGTACTGATGGGCAGCAACGAGGCCAGTGTGGCCAGAGAAGAGGAGGAGGAGGAGAAGAAGGAGGAGGAAGAAAGAGGTGGGGAGGGGGGCAGGGAGAAAAAAGAAGAGGAAGAGGGAGAGAAGGATGTAAAGATTGCCAGCAATAGAGAAGGTAGCAAAATTTGGTCATGCCAACTCCTCCCCCTCACGATACCTGCTATTCTTTTTCTTTTTAAACTGAGATATAACTAGCATTCCTTAGCCTGTTTTCTACACCATTGCAAGACTCATTCTATTCTTAGCATCTAATGGAAGCAAGAAAATGGAAAACCCTAAATGTCCAACAATAGAGTTTAAATAAGTTATGGCATGCTATGTGACCTTTAAAATTCATACTCCTGCAGAACATTTATGACTTAGCAAGATGCTTATATCACTAGATAAAAAAAAAAAAAATGGGACTCAAAGCTATATAGCTGATTTTGTTTAAATGCATGTGCATATACATCTTCCCAGAGGATTATATGCAGTGTTAGAAGTACTTGCCTCCAGGTGATTGAATTATGAGCATTTTTCTTTTGATTATTTCCTAACTTTCCTACAATAAACCCACATTACTATCAAAATCAGAAAATAATATTTAGAAGTGAATTAAATGATTCAGTCCAGTATCACTTGAATCAGTAAAATGTTTCAGCTCATAAATTTATTAGGCACCTTCAAAATATCAAGCGTGGTTTAAAATAGTCCAGTGTTAACCCTGCTAAGGTCTGCATTACAATGTGAGTCTATAAGATACTACATTTATTTGAAAATCATATAATTGGCTTTATACCAGATGCTAGTTACTTTACAACAGAATTAAATGAACAGATTCATCTTGGACCCCCATTTACTGTGATTAATATATTAACTTCCAAAATACTGTCTTACGTAGGTCTGTCTCTAAGACTGCATTATAATTTAAAAAGGCAAGAACCAGTAGAAAACCCATAGTGATAAATATCACTGTAAACTTCCATTATTATTATTTGATCAAACAGCTTCTTCCAAAAGATTATATTGTTTGATATTATAGGTGAACTTCTTTAATTATTTCAGCATATAGATTTTAGAACATACTGAAATGATAAAAGAAAAGCATAATTTTATGTTGTATAACCCTAGGCCTCTAACTTCCACAAACCTCCAAACAGAGGACATTACCAGCACCATGGATCCTTTCCCTGTGATCACTCCCAATTACTGCCCCATCTCCTCCCCAAACTTAATCAAAACCTTTAACAACATGGGTTACATATGTCCATGTTGGAATTTTATAAAAATATAACGAAACAATATGCATTTATTTATGCCTGGCTTCTTTCATTCCCCATCAGGAGGCTCACCTATGCTGTTTTCTGTAGCTGTAACTCAGCTATTCGTACTGCTAGATTGTATCCTCTTGTATGAGTGTTCCACCATTTAGTTTTCCATTCTACTGTTGATGGACATATGGGTTGTTTCCAGACTGGAGCTGTTATATAAAGGCTGCTATGAACATTCCTATTCCACTGTGCTTAGATAGAAGCATATCTGCAACAGTGTGTTAATGTTTAGTTAGCTGCGTTAGTCTTAAACCCTGGTTGCACAGTAGAATCACCTTGGTGCCTGAATGCCTGTTCCATGGATCATTCTAATTTAACCTTTGGTTAAGAACCACTGAGCTAGATGTTGAAATCCCTAGACAAAAGGAGGAGAGGAATCCAGTTCAGGGAATTCTGAATGGTGTCCAGAAAGAGAACAATAAAATGCAATGTAAAAATTAGTCTGTGTCCCTATTGATATTGTCTTTCCTTTTTTTTACTTTGAGCTCCTAAACAAAAAGACAACATGTACTGTCTTTACAATAATGTAAATGGCTTCCAGATTATTTTGAACATTCCCCGAATTCTCAAAGAAAAGAATTTAGACATGTTTTAAAGATACATGCATCATGATTTGGCACACTTTGGGTGGGGATTAGGGTGTCAAAAATTTAGACAAACACTAGTTTGGTGTCCCAGCTCCATAAATATTGAAACTTGAAAAGGCAAGAGTTAATTTTCCATGGTCCAGATCACAGCCCAGAATTAAATGAGATCTGCTTAATAGTTTATTGTTACAACTGAAAATTTGGTTGGTGCTATTTAATTCCCTGGTTTCTTGAAACTGTTTTTTGGATCCATGCCCAGAAGCTGTCTTGAATATATTTCAGAGAATGAAAAACAAAAACTAACAATGTGGCTCTAGAAAGTACAGCAACAGATAGCATTGAAATATCACAAAGCTCTAAAAATATGTTCTACTTCAAGCTCAATCTCTAATATGCATTGAGAGATAGGAGAAAACAGAGGCCATGATATAATTCTTTTGTGATATGTGCAGAAACAATATTATTTATGTGTAGTCAGGTAGTTGCCTTTAATTTGTAGTGTGAACGTTGTCTTAAGGTCCCACCTGACCCAGAATACTGCTTCACCAGGCTTCCCTCCCACCTGAGTTTACATGAACTCAACCACTTGACCAAGAAACATTTTTAAACTTTGACCATGTGTGAGGACTTATAAAAGTTTCTAGAGGCATATAAAGACCTCATCCTTGCCTTCAAGAAACTTACAATGTTTGGAGGCAGAAAAGACCCACACTCATACATACACAAAGTAAACTGAGATTACAAGGTCAAGTTTAATGTGTCAAAGGAAGCCCACTGAGCTGAGCTGATCAGTTAAGGCGTCTCAGAGGCAGTAGCATAAACTGAATCTAAAAGGATGGTCAGACTTCAAATTGGCAGGCAGGAAGGATGAGGGCATTGCAGACAAGGACGAAGGTGTGGGAAAAGAAAGGGGCGGATGTTCAGAGACCAATGAGGACAATCCTGTTGGAGTTTGAGATTCTTCTAAAGCAGTGATTATTAAAGATCTGTGATGATAACTAAGGCAGAGCAGAAGATGACGTACATACTAACCCACCAGTTCCATACTCTTGTGTAAGAAGATCTTATTAACAGCAAAGAATCGGAGACCATTAGCTAGACAATCAAGATGCTAACAACTAAGCAATTTGGTAGAAACAAAACAATAAAGAACGAAAATCCTAAGCAAATTCTCTAAGTATATGAATTAATACCCAAAATTGCAGCAATTGAAATCGATTACCAACTTAAGACCACTCTTGTGATGCTCTGTTAATGGGGCATTGTTTTTAGCTGCTCAAGCAGGAAATAGAACTCATCATCTGTCCCTCCCTCATCAACCTCTTTTCTGTGATCCATCCAGCAGCAGGTGCTCTCAGCTCTGCCTCCACCCTATGCCAAGCCAGCTGGTCTCTCACCACCTTCCACCTAAACTCCCTGCTTTCTTTCTTAACCTCCATGCCACCCTCATCCTTCCCACCCAAATCCCAATTCCTTCTTTTTACTGCAGCTGGAATGTCATCTAAAAATCCTGAATCTAAGCAGTTCATTTCCCTGCTTAAAACATTCCTATCATCCCCACTGTGCAAAAAATAACATATAGAATCTGTAACATGACCACAGGACCTTGGTGGTCCTGACCTATCACCCCTCTGCCATCTTTCCTCATGCTCTTTTTCATTAGATGATTGGGACCCTCTCTTCTCCTGGTTTCCTAAACTAGATCCACTTTTCCCAGCCTCCACTTAGAATGCATTTTGCATTCGTTCTTTTCCTGACTAGCTCCTGGCATAGGTCAAAGCTTAAATAAAAGCCTACTTTGACCAATCCTCCCATCTAAATTTTGTCCCCTGTGTCATTCCTTTTCATAGCCTTTAGTCTTTTATTTCATGGCGCTTACCACAATTTGTAATTACACATACAACTTTTGTGTTAAAGTTTGAAGCATCATGAAAATATGGACCATGTATGTTTGATTCATCACTGTGTACCTGAGCCTAGCAGCACTTGACATCTAAGGTGTTCGATACATAGATTCACAATGCATGAAATAGGGGAATTTCAACTACTTCTCTGTGTGCTATACTTTAATACAGATTCAAGCTTTGATAATCTCTACCACCAAATTTAGTGATTCATTTGGTTGATTACTTGTAAGCATATACGGAGAAGGGCAGGGTCACATCCCTCAAGCACAGAAGAAAAATTTTCCATTTGTGATAGCTTAAGCCTCACATGGATGACATTTTGACCTACAAAAAGGCCTTACCCTTGAGAGATAGTACATATGGAAGTAGTGGGAACTATGAAGAAATCAAAACAATAGTACAGTGTTTACTGAGTGTAATGTGCCAGGCTTTCTGCCACACCTTTTACAGGCATTCTTTATGATCTCACAGCTATCCTGAATTTAGGTATTATTGTCCCCATTTACAAATTAGAAAAGAAAACTCTGAGAGATTATTTGCCCATAACCTCAGAGCTAGTTGGCAGAAGAAATTGATGGAGCAAGGTCTTTTTAAAAATCCACATTTTGCCCAATGTAACCTCTGTGAAATTAGAAAACCAGTGTGGAGTTTCCATTTCTATAGATATTTCCCTCTTCGGTTGAAAGGACATTTAGCAATTCTCATCTTATTTTTCACAAGAACCATAAATACATTTTGAATAATTAAAAAATACAATTCACAAATAAACATTTTCCGATTCCAAAGTTTTGGCTGGAGAAACTTCAGGATCCAAAAAAAATCAAATTAAGATAAGTTTATAAATAATATGTATCTGACCCAAATGATAAAAAATAGCCTTTGACCCATATACTTGGGAAATGCATGTGGCTCCCTGGTATATGCTAGCAAGTCTGTGGGCTGGGAGAGCAAACATTTAAGCATGAGTAAGAGCAATAATGGCTCCTTTAGAAATCCTAAATGTACTAGCATGCACTAAAACCATAAATATTCAAGGAGTTGCTGCACTGGACAAGAGAGAAACCCACCTTGAACTGGTATGAAGCAGATGTACTAAGAGCTTTGAAACTTCTTCAGACTAGGACATTCTAAGAATCCTGGAAAGGAGAGAGTCTGCAAAAAACCAGGAGACGTGCCATGTAATCCTGACTTGGGGACTACAATTAAATTCCTTTCTTTACGATCTTAAACCAAAGTTTTAAACACTATAGACTATTTTACAGAGAAATGCTGCATTCCTGTTAGAAGGAAAGGTCTTCCTATAAGAATTAAGAGAAAGAGAACTACTATATGAAGGAATTTTATATGTTTTATTTATTCCATATAACTCTCTGAAGGTGAAATTATTTCTCACTTGCAAATGAGGAATCTGTGGTCTAGATAATTTAATTAATTAACCCATAATCACACAACTTGTAACAGGGCTGGGATTTGAACATAGACTTCTTGACTTCAGACACCGCTTCCTCTGGTAGTCAACTCTTGAGCATGGCTAAAGGAAGATTGGTGGATTTATCATCTAATGGGGAAAACTACAGAATCACAAGATTCTGCAGTTAAAAGATAATGTAATTTCAGCACTATGTCGTATGTATCTTTGCATCTCTTACAGTGCTGAATGCCTTATAGGTACTCAATGTGTTGGTAGGATGATGGAAGGATGGATGGAGTGAAGGATGGATGGATGGATGGAAGGAGGGAGTGAAAGATGGATGGATGGATGGATGGATGGATGGATGGATGGAAGGAGGGAGTGAAGGATGGATGGGTGAATTCCCTTATTCCTGGGGTATTCTGATTGCCTATCTTTTCCATATTGAGAGACAATTTCCCAGAGGACAGCAGGCAGTAGCCAATAGTGTATTATTGTGTCTCTTCCTCTGGGCAAATGCACAGAGGTAAAATAGAAAAAATGTTTAACAATTTGTCACTAATTTTTTAATCTCTTTTCTGGGAAGTTAAATACTCATGTAGGATATTATAGCTGTTTCTGTCCTGTGAAGAAAAGGAACATCTCACCACTTGATTTAAAAAGGTATAGAGCTGCAGCTGCTATAGTACAGTGAATGCAGAGGGTACTGCCCCTCTTTATGTTAGGGTGTTCCCTCCTCCCTTTCTGGTCTCACTCCCTTTTACAAAGTCCTACACCTAACATTAGTCCTGGGAAGCAAGTTCTCTTCTCTCTTTAACTCAGTGCCTCAGGTTTAATTCTTGCCAAAGCCAACCCCAAGGTGCCCAACCAATTCTGAAGGTATCTAAAATGGGCTTCATGTAAGTATCACCATTGAGGCTAAAGAACCTTCAATGAGATTCAGCCAGTATTATTATTTCCTAGCCTTGCCATTGTCTAACACAGAGTGGGTACAAGCAATGGGGAAAAGAAACAGCAACTGAAGCCATCATTGGAAAACCTCCATCTTCATACTGGTCTCAGCTCCCTTGTGGTAAACAGAGAGGGTATTCTTGGGAACAGGCTGGCATCACTATGCTCATGTGTGCATATGTCCTCTCTTTCTCTGAATTCCACATCTCATCATCATCCTTATTTCTCCCAGAAGACTTTGTTTCCTTGCTTGGTATTTATGCTTGGTCTCTGTAGACTAGATTATTCTCTCTTGGCCAAGGAGAGTCTTATTTCACAGTCTTTTCCAGAAGGGAGATTTTAATTCTGCTCAGGAAGTGCTTGAAAATGGTAGTAAATCTCATCTCTGAGTCTTTTTTTCCTAAAAGGTTCCAAGTCATCAATTTGGGATGGTGTAATTAGTCATTCTTCTTAGTTACTTGATATTCACAAGCAATATTGTAAGTTCATCAAATGGCAAATCCTGTGGGTCAGGAGACATGAGAACTAATCACACCCTCTAAATAGTTCCAGCATCCCAGCTACATTTTCCTGCTGGCTTTGGAGCAGGAGGAGCATGTGGCCATAGCCAGAATTGGCAAAAGTGTGGGGGTAGTCAAGAACTCTTTCACCATCACATTCAGGGAAGGAACATGTTAACAAGAGGCAACCCTTATCCCAAGGTTGCCTGTGCCTTAAGGAATACAAGTGGGAGACAATCTTTGAAAAGGTAAATCATTTGTCCAATTCTAGGTGTAGGTGGAGGATGGAATGCCTTGAGGAAAACTGAGGGGAATTCACCTCAGGAAATGAGAAGATTATTTAAAGTAGAAAATTACAATAAAATTGTGTGTGTGAGAGAGAGAGAGAGAGAGAGACTCTAAATCCCCATTAATAATAAATACCCTTCAGAGCACCAAACATGATCTTTCTAACCTTAAAGTCAGAAGGAAGCTATCTCCTGATTTATTCCAAACAGCCAATTAGCAGATAAATCTTTTTTTCTAGGTCACCACCTTGGTAGAACAACTGATGTTGGCCCTGTCATGGGTGAAGAGTGGCCCCCAAAAGAGATCCAAGTCCTAACTCTTATACCTATAAATGTGACCATATTTGAAAATAGGATTTTGCAGACATAATTAAGGATCTTGAGATCATCCTAGATTTAGGGAGGGCCCCAAATCCAATGACTGGTATCCTTATAAGAGAAAGGAAAGGGGGATTCAACACGCAGACATGGATAAGAAGAACTGTGAAGACGGAGGCAGTCAATGGAATTAGGCCAGAAGCCAAGGAACACCAAGAGTGACCAGCAGCCACCAGAACCTAGAAGAGAAGCATGTAATGGATACTTCCTCAGTGCCTCCAGAAAGAACTGACCTTGATAACACTTTTATTTTGGACTTCTGGCCTCCAGAATTGTAAGAGAATAAATGTCTGTTGTTTTAAGCCCCCCAGTTTGTGTTAATTTGTGGTAGCAGCCCCAGGAAACCAATACAGGCCCCAAGCCTCAGGTCTGAGCATAGACGTGAATAGGAAATGGCATACAGAAAATACTACTTTGAACTACAGCAGGAACCTGTTTTACCAGGATTTATACAATACTTGAACATGAATAATTTTTATATTAGACAGAAGGGTATGTCTAAATTCTAGCAATCTTATCTGAAAACTTAATGACATTGAAGCAAGAGACCAGTGAAAAGACTTATGCTCATACCTTTGGTTGAATTCAGGATGCCTGAGTAGGCCCATTAGGGTTTTATATGCAGGAAAGCCCCATAAACTTCATGAGGACAGTGGTTGGACCCCATGGTACTGGTAGCCATCCTGCAGGGTGAATACTTCGAGCAGGTGAAGACTGGGGCTGCTTCTTCTCCTCTAGGACTATGTCCTGGCTGGGGAAGGTATCTGCATCAGAAGAGGAGGAGGGAGTGATGGAGAACAGGCTTAGCCTGCAAAGGGGGACAATGTTGGAATGCAACCTAGTCTTGCACCTTCTACCTTATTTTCTGGCCCTTCTCTTATATCAGGTAGTTAGAGAGGGTGCAGCAGTAGACTTAAATACGTCAAATGATTGATTCAGCACCAGTGGAAAAGAGGCTGTGAGTATATGGTGCTGTTGGAGACTGATGGGCAGTGGGAGGAAGGTGGTTACCTTGGGGCTTGATGGCTATTGGAGCAGAACAAGAAGTAGCCATCCACCAATGTGTAAGTATCATGAGGGATGGCAGGGGTGGCCATTTTGGACATTATTTCAGCAACAGAGTGACATCCATGTCTAGAAGGAACATAACAGTGACCAGGAAAAAGCAAGGGCAAGAACCATGGTACAAGCCACTTTAGAAAACCCTATGGAACCCTCAGCTAAAAGAGAGGATTTGAGAGTTGAGGTTGTAGCTGCTTTTAGCTAACGGAGGCTGGAGCAAAAGGCCACAGTGAGCTCTCACCTCACACCAGTTAGGATGGCTACTATCAAAAAACAAACAAATAAAAGCAACCCCCCCAAAACAAAATAACAACTGTTGGTGAGGATGTGGAGAAATTGGAACCCTTGTGCACTATTGGTGAGATGTAATGGTTCAGCCATTGTGGAAAACAGCATAGCACTTGCTCAAAAAATTAAGAATAGAATTACCACATGATCCAACAATTCTACTTTTGGGTCTATACCCCAAAGAACTGAAAGCAGGGTCTTAAAGAGATATTTGTACACCTATGTTTATAACAGCATTATTCACAATGGCCAAAAGGTGGAAGCAACCCAAGTGTCCATTGATAAATATGAATGGATAAACAAAATGTGCTACATACATACCATGAAATATTATTAAGCCATAAAAGGAAGGAAATTCTGACGTGTATTATAACATGGATAAACCTTGAAGACATTTTGCTAAGTGAGATAAGCTTGTCACAAAAAGACAAATATTGTATGGTTCCAGTCATGTGAGGTACATAGAATGGTCAAATTCAGAGACAGAAAGCAGAATAGTGCTTGCCAGGACCTGGGGAGTATGTGAAATGAGGAATTATAAATTAATGGGTAGAGTCAGTTTTACAAGATGAAAAGAGTTCTGGGGATGGATGGTGATGACAGGTGCACAACGGTGTAAATGTACTTAATATCACTGAACTGTATGTTTAAAATTCTTAAGACAGTAAATATTATGTTGTCTGTATTTTACTACGAATAAAACAAAACAAAACAAAAGCCATGACTTCCTTCCCACTTCTACCCTGAACACCTGCACACACACTCTATCGCCTTATGCCCACATTCGTGCATGTGAGCCTAGGATGACCTGCAGAAACATAGTACACATTCCATGCTGCTGAGCAAAGCCTGAAGATATCTGCTCCAATATGACTAAGTCTATAAAATAAATTGTCCTTTAATGTTTAGAGCCTGATAGGTATCATAAGCTATGTGGCTGGAAAATTAAAAAACCTGGAACTCAATTTGACTCCCTGTCTCCTTTGTATCTAGCACCCCTTGGCCAGGTCTTGTTCATTTTGCCTCCATGATATGTTTTAGATCTATCCCTTCCTCTCTACTCATGAGTCTAGTTCAAGTCTTCCAGCTGGATTTAACAACAGCCTCCTTACTCATCTCCTTGCCTCCAGTGTCACTCCTTCTTCCCCAGGGCTGCCAGAGGGATCCTGCAAAAAAGTAAGTCTGACCATGTCCCAGCTTTGAGAACCTTCCAGCAGTTGTCAGCTGGCTCCAGAAGGTGCTCCCCGTGGCTTGAATGTTTGAAAGGATCCCCCCACCAGCCCCATTCTTGGGACAAGCCTGACTCTCTAGCCTCACCTCCTACCTTCTGCCAATTCCCAACTCCTGATATATCTTCCAAATGTTACCCTCTAGCAATATTAATAATCATCTCCTGAACATGCTGTCTCATGTCTATGATTTTTCACATGCTTTCCCTGTGTCTGAAAATGCCCTTCTGACTTGCCAACCTGACTCCTGTGCTCGCTCTCTCTCCCCCCGCCATCAAATAAATAAATAAATAAATCTTAAAAAAAAAAGAACTGAGGTTTCTTAAGAGTACTGCGTACTTAGTATGTGATAAATGTTTGCTAAATGAAATCTGTTAAAGAGTTTAGCCCATTAAAATGGTCATAATGATAAGAATTCTGACTATAATTATAAAATTAGATCACAATTTTATTAAAATTAAGTGACCATAAATATCACCACTTTATTAAAATTAAGTGACCATAATTATAAAATTTCTGTCAGTCAATGAATTTTTACGTTTTCAAGGAACTCCAGGCCCCATCTGGTCCTGTTTCTCAGCCAGTTATATCAGAATATCAGGATTTGGGGCCTGGGCATCAGTATTTTTTAAAGCTCTCTAACTGGAAGAAAGGACTTCAGAATCACTGGTAGCCAAGTTTAAAAAACTCTGATCTTATCTATTCACCTATGAGTGGATAGTAACTTCCTATATCCATTCCAGGAAGACAGACGTTTCATTTTTTTTAATCTCTAGGGACACAATGCTGGCGTTGTGGATAACCTCGCTCCTATAAAATAGCGTTCCTCTTTAAAATAAATAAATAAAACCAAGAGTTAAAGAAACTTGTGGCTATCAGAATTTATTTTTCAAATACAAGATTGTTTTTATAATTTTAAAACAGTTCTGAAGTCGTTTTCTGAGCATCTGATCTTTTATCCCCTGTTTGGCATGGTTTTCTTAATTTGGTATCTGTTTGAAAAATAGTTTCAGCATTACTATTTCCTAAGAAGTGTGGGGTCATGACAGAATGAGCTGGCTAGCAGAGTTTATTTTTAGCCTAGTGATTCTCATCCAAGATCCATAGCGAGTAATGCTCAACTTCTTTTTCCTGACCTGATACTTTCTATGCTTGTGGGCAAATCATCCTTTTCAGGGAACATCCCGCCTCTGAAACTTTTGCTGGGCTACAAATATTTCTTAGCTCCCAAGCCAAAGTGAAGCCTTTAACACCCCTAAATTCAAAACTTTGAGAGATCCTTTCAGCATTGTTGTGTTCTGCCTTATGAACAAGGGCATCTGTGTAGGAAGCCATCTGGAAGGAACGATGATTATGAGGATCACTTGGGAATGTTCTGAATCTGGAAAATTGCATGTAAATCCTAAGTTCTGTCATTAATTTAAGAAAACACCACCTTTTTCCTACAAACTTAAATCACTTTTATTTAAAATCTCAGGCCCGAAATGGAATTCATCTGTCTTTTACTATCATCTAAAAACCACATGCCTGGAACAGAGCAGAAGCACAGGGGACGGTCTGACTTCTCATTGCCCCAGGTGCACCGTCACCAATTCCTCCACAATCTTTCTCGCATCCATCCTTCCCTCCATTTCTCCACTGTTGCCCTCATTGGCCCCAGATGTTATCTTCATTTCTCTACTGCTTTCTTCCCTTCAGCCATAACCAGGACTCACCCTCCTAGCTAGGAAACAAGCCTAGCCAGCTCTCTTCCTTGCTTTCTCTGCTGTTATGACAAATTACCACAAACTTAGCAAGTTAAAATCATACACCATTATTCTCTTATGGTTCTGGGAGGTCAGAAGTCCAAAATGACTCTGATGAGGCTAAAATTAAGGTGTGGCTAGGGCTGCATTCCTTCTGGAAGCTCCACAGAGAATCCATCTCCTTTTGTCTTCCAGCTTCTGGAGGCTGCCAGCATTCCTTGGCTCATTGTCCCTTCTTCCTTCTTCGAAGCTCATCGTTTCCATCTTCTTCTGCCTTCAACTCTCCTGTCTCCCTCTTATAAAGGCCCTTGTGACTACACTGTGCACATCCAGATCATCAAGCATAATCTCCACATCTTAAAATTCTCAGCTTAATTACATCAGCAAAGTCCTTTTTGAGATATAAAGCAATATATTCACATATTTTAGAGATTAGAATGTAAATGCCTTCAGAAGAAGGAACATTATTCTGTCTACTACATGTACTGAAGATTTCTAGCCAGGAACCATTCTGATCACTTCCTCCTTTTACTGCTAAAACATACTAAGTTGAATTGTAGCCCCCACCCCTGCCAAATTCATGTCCACTTACAACCTCAGAATTTAACATTTATTGAAAAGAGGGTCTTTGCAGATGTAATCAGTTAAGATAAGATGAAATTATACTGGATCGGAGTGGGCCCTAAATCCAACATGACTGATATCCTTATAAAAAGAGAAGATTTGGACACAGAAACACAGGGAAGACTCCATGTGACAGCAGAGGTAGAAACAGGAGTGATGAAGCTACAAACCAAGAAATGCTGAGGATTACTGGCAACAACAGAAGCTAGAAAGAGCCAAAATGGGACTCTTTTCTAGAAGCTTCAGAAGAAGCATGGCCCTCCCAACAGCTTGATTTCAGACTTTTGATCTCCAGAACTGGGGGAGAATAAGTTTCTATTGTTTCAAGCCTCCAGTTTGTGATACTTTATTATAGCGGCTCTAAGAAACTAATACAGATGTGTTGCAAAAGAGGTACCCTATTTTGTTCATGTGCCAGCTTTTACTGGGAGATAGTCTGACATGGTAGCTGACCAACCCCTAAATGCTTCCTTTGTTCCATTTATAATGTACAAGGATCTTTGTAGATTATTGGCTCTGTGCCTGGGGCTTCTTCATTTGAGGACCTCAGACTGTCTTTTAGCACATAGGAAGTCAAGAGTGTCTAGGTCAGGGGTCAGCAAACAGTTTCTGTAAAGGGACAGATAGTAAATATTTTAGGCTTTGTGGACCAAGAAGCAAAATCAAGAATGTTATATAGATACTTATATAAAGAGAAAGAAACAAATTTCCACACATTTTTACTGACAAATTTAAAACACAATAACTTGGTACATTTTTTTTAATAAACCTATAATGTAATTTTTTATATAGGTCTATAATGGGAAGAAAAAACATTCTTTTTGGGGTGATAAGATTTCATTTAATTGGGGCTCAAATATAATTGGCACATCATCGCTAATGCTCATCTGTTAACACTGATCTGTAATGAGATTTTACCTCACTGAGTATTTCAATTCAAAAATGAATATTGCATCTTTGAAAATGTCTTCTCACACAGGAAAGTCCTACCAAATACTGATATCAATTCATGAGCATATAATTTTAATTGAGCATACTGACTGCTTGAAAGGCATTTATAGAGTTCTATTAAATTTTTCTGTTGATATTTGTCTTTTAGCATATCATTACTTTGCAGATTAATCACTTCCAATTGAAGGTAAGACGTAAACTCCTCAATTGCTCAGTTAAATGGATTTTGAAATATGGAAAGTTTCTTTACACTTGCATTTTGGTCCAAAAACTGCTGCTGGAACCAGTTTGAACTCAGAAAACATACCCACTGCAAATTTGCATGGAAATGGAGATCTCACTTCTTGTTTTATCTTTTGACACCACTGTAAGTGTATAAGGCAGGCTGAGACTCAAACAATGTTAATTGTCAAAATGACTTACAGCAGTGTAAGTTTTTCATATGAGTGTTGTTTGGCTTTGTGATTTTAGTTTGAATTCATTAAAAAAATCAAGAATGCAGCAAAAACTAATTTTCAGAGCCACTCAGTGTTCAGTAGTATTGGCTGAAGGCAATGCTTCTCATTGCAAAAAATTTCAATCTTAGCCCCAAGCTTAAAAAATCGCAGTAAAACTTTACCACTGCCATTGAACTGCTGTTTGGCACAAGTCAGGGTATTCAGTTTCTTTTTCTGGCAAAAATTCATGGATCCAACTATAGTTACATCCATGAGAGCAAATGAGTTCACCAATGGAGCTACTGGGTGGAGCTACACATGATAGATTCAAGTATTTTCTACAAAGTACCTGCTAATGAATAACACAATAAATAACCACAGGCTTTGAACACTTTACATTCAGTACACTTCACTGAAAGGCTAAAAGTCTCAACAAGTTTATTTTCTCTGGACACATTTCCTTCGCTGCTGCAATCAATCATAATTTAGTTAATTCACCGTTCGAAAATGGCTTTCCTTGCTTGGCTAACAAGTGGGCCACTCAGAAATGTTCTTTGGTAGCAGGATCATTTTCATTGTTTTATTTTTTTTTTTAAGACTTTATTTATTTATTTGACAGAGAGAGAGCACAAACAGGGAGAGGGGCAGGCAGAGAGATAGGGAGAAGTAGGCTCCCCGCTGAGCAGGGAGCCCAATGTGGGGTTCGATCCCAGGGTTCCAGGATCATGACCTGAGCTAAAGGCAGACACCCAACCCACTGAGCCACCCAAGTGCCCCTCATTGATTTATTTTTGTGAAGAAATCCTACTGTGATGAGAAACTGTTTAAGTTTTTCTAATTTTTCAACCATTGCTTTCCTGCGAGCTAGGGATATTGTGATGATTAATCTGGTTGACATATATTGTATTCTTTTAGCATAACTATGTCATTGCACAATATGCAGAATGCTTTGCCACCTAATTCTATAACAAAATCATGCACACTCCATTGTGTCTTTTTTTTTTTTATTTGACAGAGACAGTGAGAGAGCACAAGCAGGGGGAAACAGTAGAAAGAGAGGGAGAAGCAGGCTTCCCGCGGAGCAGTGAGCCCAATGCGGGGCTCGATCCCGAACCCTGGGATCATGACCTGAGCCGAAGGCAGACGCTTAACCGACTGAGCCACCTAGGCGCCCCTCCATTGTGTCTTAAAAGCATGATTCAAAGTCCACTTTTCCTTTCTTGTTTTTTTTTTTTTTTAAAGATTTTATTTATTTATTTGAGAGAGAGAATGAGATAGAGACAGAGAGAGCATGAGGGGGGGAGCGTCAGAGGGAGAAGCAGACTTCCTGCTGAGCAGGGAGCCCGATGTGGGACTCGATCCCGGGACTCCAGGATCATGACCTGAGCTGAAGGCAGTCGCTTAACCAACTGAGCCACCCAGGCGCCCTCCTTTCTTGTTTTGACTTAATGGATATTTACTGTAAATGTAAATGAATAAATGAGGGGAAGAGAAAGAAAGAAAGAAAGGGAGGAAATGAGGAAAAGAAGGAAGAAAGGAAGAAACAAACAAAAGAAGGAAGGTTGGTGGGAGGAAGGGAGGGAGGGATGTCATCATATGACGTTTAAAATGTTGGGGAGTTATAACTGCCCCACTGCAATTTGTAGGGTGCCAAGCATTAGTCCAAAGTGATGAGAGTGCCATACAGAGTCTCACAGGGCAACTACTCAATTCTGCCATTATAGCTCGAGAGCATATAGACAATATGTAAACAAATGAGTATGGCTAGGTTCCAATAAAACATTATTTGTGGACAGTGAAATTTGAATTTCATGTAACTTTCATGTATCATGAAATATTCTTCTTTTTCTTTTATTTTCCAATTATTTATAAATATAAAAGTCACTCTCAGCCTGTCGACCATATAAAAGCAGATGGTATGCCAGATGTGGCTGGTGGGTTATAGTTTGTTGACTCCTCTGTAGGTTCTTAGGTCATTTCCAAAGTTCATCCAGCTCAATATCACAAGATGTCCTTGAGAGAGCAGTCATTGTTGTCACTTCCTTTGCACAGGGCACCTGTATACTACTGTTTACTTGAATATTTCAAAGAAAGGGCTATGAAATTTGTTTTAAAACTGAACTTTGTTTTTTACCATTTTGTCTATTTTTTTAACTTTTGCTGAATTTATTCTTTATTTTATTTGTTTGCTAATTGTTTACTTTTTTTTTTAAAGTGACAGCAAAGAGTTGGAAGTCATAGTGCAATACATTACCTGGGATCCACACAAAGGAGGTTTCCTTTTTGACCTACTTCATGTCCCATAATATATATCCGATGACGGTCCCAGAAGGTTCCCAGTCCCAACATGAAAAGAATTTGAAAGCCATCACTCCCATCCTCACAACAAGATAAAAACTGACCAAACTGAAAAATCAATGACTTCTTAGATCCAACAGAAAATTGGGGTCACATGGCAAAGTGCCACCCTAACACTAGAGAGACAGGAGAATACAGAGAACCAAGATTGAGATCAGGTTACTGGGAGCAGAAGCCATTAGAGCTAGTAAGTGGTAGGAATATTTAAACCATAATTGATGCATTCCTGGAGGCTGAGTGTGGACTAATTTCAGACTTAAAAACCATGGGGGCTCAGTTTTAGGAAACTTCCACACTTTCATGGGTTTTATCTCTAGAAGCCCATCATGCTCTCAAGATAAAAATTGGGAGAAAAAACTTCTCTTATCTATCTTTCTGGTACTGGAGGGAAAAAGTAATTTTGAACTACACCCAGATTTTCTCCATAACAAAGGCCAACCCTAAAGGGAAATTATCAGAGGCTTAGCCAGCCTGGTGAGAGGGCAATTAAGACAACTCCAGTCCCCTCTAGCCTTCCTATCTCCTATAAGAGGAGAAAAAAGGCTAAGAAATGGTTCAGAAGGTCATAACCTAGAGACTCAGACCGCTAAAAAAAATTGAGATTTAATATAAAATTATAAAGTTTTCCTGCTGTCTTACCACCACATCAACTGGGGTCTAATATAATAAAAGTAGATTACAACTGAGAGAAGCACAAGACACAAATTCTGTTTATGAAGAAAGTCTTAGGGAAACCCAAAGACAATAAACTGGAGTGGGGGTGGGCAGCGAGTAGGGAAACAAAGAAACTTAAGCCTCTGGAACCATTAGCTACAGAAAACAATGAACACAGCCAGGCTAACTCATTCCTAATCAATCTAATAGATAACCTTTCATTTGAAGTAATAAAAGCGGCAATATATTGGGTGATTATAGCATGTGGATAAGTGAAGCAGATGACATCAGTATTAGAAGGGATGGGAGGGACGAATTGGGAACACTCTGTTATAAGGTACCTGCACTACCTCACAGTAGTAGTACTATAGTACTACTGTGAGCAGAAGTACTATACTACTTCACAGGTAGTATGTGTAGCAGCACATACTACCTGTGAAGTAGTATAGTATTTGAAAGTGGACTTTGATTAGTTGTAAATGTGTAATGCAAACAAAAGGGAAACTATTACAACTTTTTTTAAATGGAAGTATAATCAAGATGCTAAGAGAAAGAAGAAAATGGAATAATATAAACTGCTCAATTAAAATCAGAGAAGGCAGAAAAAAGGGGAAGATTAAAAAGAAGCAAAGTATAAATGCAGTAAATAGGAAAAAGTTACAAACATGATAGATATTAATCCAACTATATCAATAATTACATCAAATGTGAATGGTCTAAATATACCAATTAAAAATCAAAGATTGTCAGAGGAGATACAAAAACAAGATCCAACTATATATTGTCTACAAGAAACTCACTTTAAATATAAAGATAGATTAAAGGTAAAAGGATGAAGAAAGATATACCATGCTAACACTAATCAAAAGAAAGCTGGAATAATTATATTAATTTCAGACAAAGCAGACTTCAGAACAAAAAAATTCATAGAGTAAAGAAGGTCATTATATAATGATAAAGGGGTCAGTTCTCCAAGAAGGCATAACAATCCCTAACTTATCTATACCCAACAAAAAAGCATCAAAATACTTGACGGAAAAACTCATAGAACTTCAAGGAGAAAGAGAAAAATCCATTATTATAGTTGGAGACTTCAACACCCTTCTGTCAGTGATTGGCAGATCCAGAAGGATATATTTAAGGATACAGATGAACTAAACAACAGCATCAATTAACCAGATCCAACCGATACGTATAGAATATTTCATCCAACAATAGTTGAAAAAACTTGTTTCTCAGGTTCACACAGAACATTCACCAAGACAGACCACATTCTGTGCCATAAAACATGCCTTAGCAAATTTAGAAGAACAGAAACCATACAAAATATGCTCTCAGGCCACACTGGAATTAAACTGGAAATCAATAACTGAAAGATAGCTGGAAAAATCCCCAAATATTTGGAGATTAAACAACATACTCCTAAATAACACATAGGTCAAAGAAGGAATTTAAAAGTATTTTGGACTTGACCTCAGCTGTAGCAACTTCTTACTAGACACATCTCTGGAGGCAAGGGAAACAAAAGCAAAAATGAACTCTTGGGACTTCACCAAGATAAAAGCTAACAAGAAGTTATCTTCCTAACAGTGAAGGAAACATTCAACAAAACAAAAAGGCAACCTGTGAAATGGGAGAAGATATTTGCAAATGACATGATGGATAAAGGGCTAGTATCCAGAATCTATAAAGAAATTATCAAACTCAACACCCAAAAAAATAAATAATCCCGTTAAGACATGGACAGAAGACATGAACAGACATGTCTCCAAAAAAGGCATAGAAATGGCAAACAAACACATGAAAAAATGCTCAACATCACTCAGCATCAGGGAAATACAAATCAAAACCACAATGAGATACCACCGCACACCTGTCAGAATGGCTAAAATTAATAACACAAAAAACAACAGATGTTGGTGAGGATGCAGAGAAAGGGGAACACTCTTACACTGTTGGTGGGAATGCAAACTGGTGCAGACACTGTGGAAAACAGTATGGAAGATCCTCAAAAAGTTAAAAATAGTACTACCCTATGACCCAGCAATTGCACTACTAGGTATTTATCCAAAGGATACAAAAATACTGATTCAAGTGGGTACATGCACCCCAATGTTTATAGCAGCAATGTCCACAATAGCCAAACTATGGAAAGAGCCCAGATGTCCATCTACAGATGAATGGATAAAGAAGATATGGAATATCTTCTGGATATTCCCAATGGAATATTACTCAGTCATCAGAAAGAATGAAATCTTGCCATTTGCAATGACGTGGCTGGAACTAGAGGGTATTATGCTAAGCAAAATAAGTCAGTCAGAGAAAGACAAATATCAGATGATTTCATTCATATGTGGAATTTAAGAAACAAAACAGATTTAAAGATTTCCCCATAGGGGAAAGGAAGGAAAAATAAAATAAGATAAAAAACAGAGAGAGAGAGACAAACCATAAGAGACTCTTGACTACAGAGAACAAACTGAAGGTTGATGGAAAGGGGTGGGCAGGGGATGGGCTAAATGGGTGATGGGTATTAAGGAGGGCACTTGTTGTGATGAGCACTGGGTATTACGTGTAAGTGATGAATCACTAAATTCTACTCCTGAAACTAATACTGCACTATATATTAACTAACTTGAATTTAAATAAAATTTTGGAAGAAAAAAAAAGTAGTTTGGGCTAAATGAAAATGAAAATACAACTATTAAAATGTGTGGGAGGCAGTGAAATCTTAAACTGAAACTTGCAGCATTGAATGCATATATTAGAAAAGAAGAAAGATCTTAAATGAGTAGCCTAAACTTCCACCTTAGGAAACTAGAGGAAGAGGTACATGAAGGCTGAAGCAAGCAGAAGAAAAGAAATAATAAAAAATTAGAACAGGTATCAATAAAATAAAAGGAAATTATTAAAGAAAATCAACAGAGGGCCCGAGTTGGGCTCCCTGCTCAGTGAAGAGTCTGCTTCTTCCTCTCCCTCCCCCTCTGCCCTTCCCCCCACCCACTTGTGTGCACTCTCTCTCTCTCAAATAAATAAATAAAATCTTTTTTTAAAAAAAGAAAATCAATAGAGAAATCAAAAGCTGGTTCTTTGAAAAGATCAATAATATTAATAAACCCCTAGCCAAGCTATCCAAAAAAAAAAAAAAAAAAAAGGCACAAATTGCTAATATCAGAAATGAAAGAGAGGTAACCACTACTAATTCCATGAACATCAAAAGGATAATAAAAAATGTTATGAACAACCCTATGCCCCCAAATTTCATAACTTAGATGAAATAGATCAATTCTTTAAAAGACACAAACTACTAAAACTCATACAAGGAAAAATAGATTAATTAGATAGGCCTATACATATTAAATAAATATAATCAAGAATAACCTTCCAAAAAGAAAGTATCTGGTCTGGATGGTTTCACAAATGAATTCTACCAAACATTTAAAGGAAATATGATGCTAATCCTCTATAATCTCTTCCTGAAAATAAAAGCAGAGGGAATACTTCCTAACTCATTCTAGGAGGCCAGCATTCATAAAACAAGATAAAGATATTATAAGAAAGGAAAACTGGAGACCAGTATCTTTCATTTACATAGATGCAAAATCCCCAATAAAATGTTAGCAAATCAAATCCAACAATGTATAAAAAGAATTATATACCCATAACCAAGAGAGATTTAGTGCAAGTATGCAAGACTGCTTCAATATCCAAAAATCAATTAGTGTAATCCATCACAACAAGCTAAAGAAGGAAAATCATATAATCTTAACAACAGATGAAAAGAAAGCATTTGGCAAAACCTAACACCCATTGATAAAAAATAAAAAAAATCCTCTCAACAAACTAGGAATACAGGGAGATTTAATCAACTTGATAAAGGACATATCTATTTAAACACACACACAGCCTAAGCCTAGCATCATAAATTTTTCACCATCTTTAATGGTGAAAAACAGGATGCTTTCTGAAATCATACTGTAGCTATTATGAAGAGGTCAGCTAGGTGGAAGACACCTGGAAAGATCACCTTTCCTGTAATACCTTCCTGGGCTTACTTACCAAACAAAAAAACACTTGTTGGTTCCACCTTTTTGTATACTACCATTTCTCAAGAGTGGGATCAATAGCCCCTCAGTAAATAAGTCCCTCCCCTTATCTCTCAACTCATTTCTTTGGATTCTCCAAGCAATGATCCCTTCTTTATTATCATTATTAATTTTTATTTATTTATGACAGAGAGAGAACGAGCGAGGGGAGGGTCAGAGGGAGAGGGACAGGCAGACTCCCCGCTGAGCAGGGAGCCTGATGCGGGGCTCTATCCCAGGACCCTGGGACCATGACCTGAGCTGAAGGCAGATACTTAACCGACTGAGCCACCCAGGCGCCCCAGTGATAACTTCTTAAATAATCTTTTTACTTTCCTGTGATATTATACACCCACTCCTCCCAAACCTTAAGCCCTCTTTACCAACTTCTCCATTTAACTTATGCTCATTCCCAAGATACAATCTTATTATGTGCCTTCTCTACATAAAAACATAATCCACCTGATTTTTTAATAAAAACAACTCAAAAGCAGGATACTTGCTCATCCTTCCCTAACCCTGCATCCCAGTGCAGCATTTTAGAGCTTGTATTAATGATGAAGATAATGATGTTGTTGCACACCTAAAACAGTTCTGTTCTGTTGAATTTTCCTGGTTCTGCTGCAACAATGTTGATCAATTAACAGTTGGTGATCCCATCTTTAGCTGGGAGCAAGTATTCACAATATAATAAATCTCCTAACACTGAATGGTACATTCCTATTGTCAGAGGGAGGTCATGCGCCCCTTCAGAGTTTCTCAGAGTTAATAATGAATTACTCATAGCCAAAATATTCCCTGCAAATGGCATTTCTGTCTTTATATTCTGTTGCTTTTTTCTCCTGCTTTTTATATTCTGATGCTTTTTTTTTTTGCAAATCCAGAAGGGCATAATGGATGATGCTACAAATCTTAAGTTTTTAGTCATTTGTTTGGATGTGAGTTTCAAAACCATGGCTGTGTAGACAGTAAAAACTGGCTGGCTGCAGGGAGTTTCCAATTTCCATAAATGCAAATTAATAGAAAGAGAAAGCTAAGGAAACAAGCCTGAAAGCATGATGTTCGTGGAACCCCAAGGATGGGCCATCAGCTAGTTGAGAGTCAGTAGGAACAAGTTAGCTTTAGATGATTCATATACAGAAGCTTCTTAAATATAGCTGCCATATAGACTCCACATAATAAGAAATAAATGGCAAGAGAAGTAAAACAGAACCACAGCAATGAAAGCAGTCTGTGCAGTAGAGAAGACACCCAAAGAGATAATGTATGGTTGTACAATTTGTACACTCACAGCTTTGGGGGTTACCATTCACACTGTAGTCCATATAAATCATGCCTCCTAGAACTGTGCAGTGCACAACTTGTACAACTATAAGGAGCAACCTGAAAATATTATGATGCTAGTATTTAATAGCAAATGCATGGCAATAAAAGGCAAAAATTTATGTCTGAAGTTATAAGCTTTATAAATTGGATTTATTTAAAAGAAAAAAATCAAATTGGACTTCATCAATATTGAAACTTTTGCTTTGTAAAAGACACTGTTAAAAGAACAAAAAGACAAGCTACAGACTGGGAGAAAATATTTGCAAATCATGTACCCAGCAAAGGTCCCATATCCAGAATATCATATATTTAAGTACATGAAAAGATGCTCAACATCATTAGCCTTTAGGGAAATGCAAATTAAAACCACAATGAGATACCACTATACACCTACTGAAATAATTACTTTGTAAGACAATACCAAATACTTGCAAGGATGCAGACCAACTGCAACTCTGCACTGCCGGTGGGAATGCAAAATGTCACATCCACCTTGGAAAATAGTTTGGTAGTTTCTTATAAGGTTAAACATACACATCATATGACCCATTAATCCCACACCTAGCTATTTACTCTAAAGATGTGAAAACTTATATTTACACAAAAACATGCACACAAATGTTTACAGCAGTTGTACTCCTAACCACCAAAATGGAATAACTCAAATGTCCTTCAGGAGATGAAGTTACACGAACCCTAGTATACCCATACAATGAAATACTAAGAAATTGATGTATTGTAAGAGGCATTCCGTTGAATGAAAGAAACCAGTCTCAGAAAGCTAACTACAGCAAGGTTCCATTTGTATGACATTATAGATGGAGGTGGGTGGATGTCAGGGCTTAGGTTTGGGGGAGGGGTTGACTACAACATGAGGGAATTCTGGGGGTGACAGAACTGTTCTACAGTATAATTGGGGTGGTGTCTACATGACTCTATACATTCGTTAAAACTCAAAGCACTATACACCAAAAAGAAAGTTATTTTTATAGAACATTAATTAAACAAAAAGCATTTTTTTAAAAATCCCAAAGCTGTCCTCATCTCTCCATTTCCTGACGCCTAAACTAATCCCTGTCATTTTCAGTTCTCCTGGCCAACTGCAATGACTCCTTACCAGATTTCCTCCCAATTACAATCTTCAAGTCTGTTTTCTAATTAATTATGAAATTAACTGTTGTACAAAAAGTTATAAAGAAAAAAAAGTCAGTCACAGATCTAAATAGCCATGCCACCTTTAGACTAAGCATGTACACCACTCCCTCTGGTATCTCTGAAACTGAGACCCAATGTGCAATTAAAATAAACATCCGAAGTAATATGGGCTTGTAGTATGTTATACACTTATCCCATGGTTCAACAAAAGCACAGAAAACTTGATTGTAGTGCTGGAAAGAATTTTTTTCTTATACCCAGCCAAATGAAATGTGCTTCATTTCTGTGCCTCCTGCTCTAACCACTATGCCCATTGCCTCTAGCAGGTGCTAATCTAATCTAGTTGAATTGAATTTCTAGCTGGTTCAACTCAGTAGCTTCTTTATCCTGTTGCCACATCATGTGGACGTGGAGCAAAAGTCAGTGAAAGAATTAACACCCCAGGCCTGGCATGACAATACTACCCCTGGCAAAGAGCAACACCTCCCAGAGATAGCAACTATTAAACAATGAATTGTCCATTTAGGAAACATGAGCCAGAGGAAAAAAGAAATAGAACTTCCCAAAGGGATGCTACAAAAATAAAAAAAAAAAGGCACCGGAGTTAAAAAGTGAAAAAAAGTAAAACAAAAGAATTTCATCTCAATGTTATTGCAGGTGTTTCTGGTTTCACTAGATGAACCTGAGGCAAATGATTTCAGAACAACAAGGAAAAAAAGTTTTTAAATATGCATTGGTATAATTTAGCAGGTAATCAGAGCTGCAGAAAACTAGCTTTTTGTGGGAATAATTAGTGTACAATAGCTACTCAGAGGAAACTCACTTATTGCTAATAACTGATGCTCAGGTGGTGCTTTTCATTCTATCACCCAAAACTAATTAAGGGTCTTAAAAAGGAGGAGGGAACCCACACGGGGAAACAGAGATGACTGAACAGATGGGGTGGCTCAAGGGCTCAGTGAAATGGGAAGCCTTCACAGCAAAGTGAACAATTAGCCTGAAAATGCAGGCAGTTCAGGCCTCCAGGCCCCCTGGCCTAAGAGCTGGGACTATAAGGAGCAAAGAGATGAACTGACAGCTACTGACCACTTCCTCTGCACCAGGTACATGACCTGATAGGAGCCTCCCAATCGCCCCTGTGGGCAGAAGAAAGAATTGAGACCATAGGAGGCTTTGTAATCTGTTCAAGGTCACATAAGTTAGGGAGATGGCCTTTAAACACAGGCACTCTGACTCCTTAGTCTATGACCTTCACCATCATGTGCTACATATCAAGGATGCAAAACCAAGCTTTGGTAACCCTTTTACCATCTTTGATAACCAGTTTCACAAGTACAGGTCTTGGCATCTGTTCAGAAAATTTCTACTTGCAACCCTCTCTTTCAGAATTTACTTGTTTTCAGAACTCTGGACTTTGAGCTGGGATAATATGCAAAATAAATTTAAAAATAAGTAACTGGTTAACATATTAGTATGTTATCCCTTGATCTTAGCAATGTATTTACAACTCTCAGAACTGTAATGTTATAATAAAAGACATAGCTCTAGTTTCACACATGGAGGCCAAACCTTGGAAGAGAAATTTTGGGGCCAGCGCACGATTTTCTTTAGTCATTCATCCACACCCCATAAAAGCCAGAAAATAGAAGAAACAGAACTTCCCAATGGATGCTAAAAAAATGTACTGCAATTAAAAATAGGAACAAAAGTAATTTTTTTTTTACTGTGTTAGGTTTGCTTGCTAGTAAGTTTCCTTTAGGTTGCAAGAAACATAGATCCACTCAAGTTGTGTTAAGTAATGGGGGTTTATTGTAAGAGTAGATGCGGAAATAGAGAGTATAGGATTCTCAACTTCTGGACTAAACCACATGGAAAAAGAGGAACCACAATGCAGTCAGGCTTTTTTATATTTATATAAATATGCATAAATTATATGTAAATATTAACGTAAAAATATATATTATATATATAAATGTTTTATTATATATAATAAAATAAAAAACATATGATGTACATAATATAAATATATATATATTAATTAAAGGTCTATTCAGCAAATAGTGCTGGAAAAACTGAATGCCCACACAGAAACAAAAATTAATCTCAACATTATTTCAAATCATACACGAAAATTCATTGAAAATGTATCATAGGGGCACCTGGGTGGCTCAGTCGTTAAGTGTCTGCCTTTGGCTCAGGTCGCATGATCCCAGGGTCCTGGGATTGAGCCCCGCATCAGGCTCCCTGCTCAATGGGAAGCCTGCTTCTCCCTCTCCCACTACCCCCCGCTGTCTCTCTCTGTCAAATAAATAAATAAAATCTTTTAAAAAAAAGAAAAGAAAAGAAAATGCATCATAGACTGAAACCTAAAAGCTAAAACTATAAAATTTCTACATAAAAACATTCTACAGAAAATTTCTACAGTAAATCATTGTGACTTTGGGACAAGCAAAGACCTCCTAGATAAGACACAAAAAACATAAACCATATTCGTTGCTTGTGACAAATGAACCATATTTACATTAATATAGGGAAAGTGGTTTGGGGTGTATGAGAACTCTTTGTGTTATTTTCACAATTTCTTTTATAAATCTAAAACTATTCAAACTAAGAAGTGTATTACAAAAAAGCATGAACCATAAAATTAAAAATAGCTAAGTTGATAAACTAAAAACTTGTGCTCATTAAAAAGACACTATTAGGAAACTGAAAAGACAAGCTATAAACTGGGAAAACTATTTGCAAATCACATATCTGACAAAGGAATTATATATAGCATATATAAAGAACTCTCAAAACTCAATAAAAAATCAACCACAATTTTAAGAGACTTAAATAGACATTTCACTAGAGAAAATACATGGATAGCTTATAAGCACATGGAAAGATACTTGGCATTAATTACTAGGAAAATGAGATACCATTACACACCTACTAGAATGGCTAAAATTTTAAAATAGACGATTCCATGAGTGTAGAGGATGCAAAGCAATTGGAACTCTCATTGCTGGTAGGAATGCAAAATGGTACAGACACTCTTTAAAAGAGATTAGCAATTTCTTAAACTTACATTCACCATATGACCCAGTAATCTTGCCATGGTGTCTATCCAAGAGATATAAAAATATTATGTCCTCTACTCACTGGTCCACAATTCCCAGAAACTGGAAACAATCCAAATGTCTATGGACCAGTGAATGAACAAATGTCTATACAACGTAATGGTGTTCTACAATAGATGGAGTGAAGGGGCACCTGGGCAGCTCAGTCGGTTAAGCGACCGACTCTTGATTTCAGCTCAGGTCATGATCTCAGGGTTGTGAGATCAAGCCCCACATGGGGCTCCGCGCTGGGCATGCGTGGAGCCTCCTTAAGATTCTCTCCCACTCCCTCTGCCCCTCCCCCCCCCCCCCCCCCCCCCCCCCCCCCCCCCCCCCCCCGCTCTCTAAAAATAAAAGGGAGGGGGAGTGAAATACCGATGCATACAACACAGATGAATCTCAGAGATGAAGGAAGGCAGATGCAATGAGCAACATGATTCCATTTATCTGACATTCTGGAAAACGCAAAACTATAGTTTGCCAAGGACTGAGAATAGAGGAAGAGTATTAACTACCAGGGACAAAGGGAAACTTTTTGGGGTGGTAGAGTCTATATCTTGATTGTGGGGTTATTAAATGACTGTACACATTTGTCAAAACTAATCAAAGTACATACCTGAACAGGGAAGATCATACTGTATGTAAATCATACCTCAAACTATTTTGGTTAAAAGAAAACTGGGAATATATCTCTTATATTACTTTACATACTTCTTCTCTTTTTAATTTAACATCAGAGCACTAAATGGGCTATACAAACATGGCTTTAATGACTACATAAAATTTCACTGCGTGGGTATATTGTAACATAATTATTTCCCACTACTGGATGTCGTTCATTTCCAATTTTCTTTTTTTTTTTTTAAGATTTTTATTTATTTATTTGACAGAGAGAGAGACAGCGAGGGAGGGAACACAAGCAGGGGGAGTGGGAGAGGGAGAAGCAGGCTTCCCGCTGAGCACGGAGCCTGATGCAGGGCTCGATCCCAGGACCCTGGGATCATGACCTGAGCCGAAGGCAGACGCTTAATGACTGAGCCACCCAGGTGCCCCTGTTCATTTCCAATTTTATTATGTATGTTCTTACATGAAATCTCTGTACACCAGTTTAGTCTTTAATCTCTGATCATTGCAACAGAACAAAATTCCAGATGTGAAATTACTGAGCTAAAGGATGTGCAGTAGATTAAGGTTCTGAATATTTATTGTCAATTTGCTCTCCAAAAAAGGTGGAAAACAGCTTAAACGCCCACCATGATAAAAGTGGGTCTATAATAGAATCTTAAATACATCTTTTTTAAAAATATGAAGCAATCATACAAGAAAGATTTACTCTGCATATCTGAGGGACGCAGCACCCTGTCAGATCTAGAACATCAAACTAAAACATCAGAAAAAGGTCTATGGGGTAGTGAGAAAATGAACAAATCTACAGAAAAAAGGATCTTCTGTGGAATTTCCAGGAACCCTTTATAAGCAAGATTTTCTCAAATGATTTTTTTCTCAAGAAGAGAGATTAGTTTTTCCATTTATAATACATTATTTTGTATAATAAAGAACAGTTAGCAAAATAATTCATCGGAATCCTTTTTAAAATATATATATATATTTATTTGAGAGAGAGACAGCGCACAGGGGCGGGGCAGAGCAGCAGAGGGAGAGGGAGAAGCAGGCTCCCAACACGGGGCTCAACCCAGGACCCTGAGGTCATGACCTGAGCCAAAGGCAGACACTTAACTGACTGAGCCACACAGGCACCCTACTGGAATCCTAATTACACTCACATTTTCAAGAACAATCCTGTACTTTAACCAAGATATCCCTCTCCTTTTACCCATCAGTGCTACTCAGTCAGAATGTTTGAATTTTGATAATCATCTTTCACTGTAACAAATACCGTATTCCACAATAGAATCCTAGGCTCACAATATTTGTTCCATGTGCTAGTCCCTATCTTCAAAGCATAGTTTATGCTAATAGATGACTCCTTTATATTAGAAACAGAAAAACCTTATGCATTAATTTTCTAGCGGTGTCCCTATTCAGACATTAGCTCTGCCATTACTAAGATAAACATTGCTTACCAGACATTTTAACTAAAAAGTGACCAAAACAGAAGGCCTAAACCTGGACAATGTTAAGTTCAGTTTCAAAATGTCCTCATGGTGAATGAATTACATTTCTGAACCTTGGCCATCTGATCCTGGAGTCCCTATCATCATTTTCCATCACTGACTTGAAAGATGAACCGTGTCTGTCTGAATAATTCCATCGGAAACCCTCTTCTCTCAATGATTCATGCAGATGGGAATTTTGATTGTACAGAATTCATGTAAAACTTGAACCTGCATCATGAAATTCTGGAACAGAAAGAACCCTATTTTGCTAAAATCCTCACAGTGGGTTGGTAGTTTTGCTGACTGTGAACTCAGCTTCTAAACCCTTCACTCTCTGTACTCACCCCATCCAGCCTTGCTCTCTGCTCCATGTGGACTGCAATAATTCATTTGACTGTGCATTGCAGGTTTCTCCTGCCTGTGAAATGAATAAAAAAATCACACCAATAAATACAGAAAAACAAAATGGTGGTTGCCAGAGGGGAGGGAGATAGGAGGATGGGCAAAAATGGGTGAAGGGGAGTGAGAGGCACAGGCTTCCAGTCATGGAATGCATAAGTCATGAGGATGAGAGGTACAGCACAGGGAATATAGTCAATGGTATTGTAATAGCCTTGTGTGATGACAGATCTTAGCTACGCTTGTGGTGAGCAGAACATCATGTATAGAGTTGTCAAATCACTATGTTGTATAGCTGAAACTAGTATAATTTATAGTGTGTCAACTATACTAAAAAAAAAAAAAATCACACCCATGAAGGTGCCATTCCAGACCATCTTTAATATTCCATTACGTCTTCCAGAATTCGGAGACCAAAGCCAACTTCTAAAATCAAAGGAACGTATTTAGAAGGATTTTTTTAAACAATGCACATCAAGTTCTAGTTCTGATTTTATTATTTTTAATTATTATTATTATTATTATTAGGACTTCTTTTTATTTTTAAGGAAAATGCCCCATGATTTGAATCATTTGAAAATGATTTGAATACAAGAAATGGGCAGAAGACATGAACAGACATTTCTGCAAAGAAGACATCCAAATGGCCAACAGACACATGAAAAAGTGCTCAACATCGCTCGGCATCAGGGAAATCCAAATCAAAACCTCAATGAGATACCACCTCACACCAGTCAGAATGGCTAAAATTAACAAGTCAGGAAATGACAGTTGTTGGTGAGGATGTGGAGAAAGGGGAATCCTCCTACACTGTTGGTGGGAATGCAAGCTGGTGCAGCCACTCTGGAAAACAGTATGGAGGTTCCTCAAAAGTTGAAAATAGAGCTAACCTATGACCCAGCAATTGCACTACTGGGTATTTACCCCAAAGATACAAATGTAGTGATCCGAAGGGGCTCGTGCACCCCAATGTTTATAGCAGCAATGTCCACAATAGCCAAACTGTGGAAAGAGCCTAGATGTCCATCAACAGATGAATGGATAAAGAAGATGTGGTATATATAATGGAATATTATGCAGCCATCAAAAAATGAAATCTTGCCATTTGCAATGACATGGATGGAACTAGAGGGTATGCTAAGTGAAATAAGTCAATCAGAGAAAGACAAGTATTATACAATCTCACTGATATGAGGAATTTGAGAAACAAGACAGAGGATCATAGGGGAAGGGAAGGACAAATAAAACGAGACAAAACCAGAGAGGAGGACAAACCATAAGAGACTCTTAATCTCAGGAAACAAACTGAGGGTTGCTGGAGTGGAGGGGGGTGGGAGGGATGGGGTGGCTGGGTGATGGACATTGGGGAGGGTATGTACTATGGTAAGCGCTGTGAATTGTGTAAGACTGAAGAATCACAGACCTGTACCCATGAAACAAATAATACATTATATGTTAATTAAAAAAAAAGAAGATGTGGTGTAAGGATAGCCTGTGGAATAGTATTCAGCCACGACAAAGAAGGAAACCCTGCCATTTGTGATAACGTGGATGGACCTTGAGAGCATTATGCTAAGTGAAATAAGCCAGATAGAGGAAGACAAATAGAGCATGGTATCACCTATATGTGGAATTATGTGGAATATGTGGGAAAAAAGTTAAACTCATAGAAACAAAGAGTAGAAGTGGCTGCCAGAGGCTGGGGGTGAGGGAAAAGGGAAAGGTTGGTAAAAGAATACAAACTTTCAGCTATAAGATGAATACAGTGTGAGGATCTAATGTAAAACATGGTGACCATAGTTGATAACACTGTATTGTATAAGTGAAAGTTGCTAAGAGAGTAGAACTTAAATAGTCTCGCAAAAAAAAAAAAAAAAAAGATAAATATGTATGGGGATGGATGTATTAATGAACTAGATGGGGGGATCTTTCACAATGTATATGAATATATCAAATCACCATGATGTACACCTTAAATATCTTACAATTTTATTTATCAAATATACCTCAATAAAACTGATATTTCAAAAAAAATGATTTGAATAGGCAATCAGAATAAATATCACACCCCCCTACTGTGATCCCCTTTCCTTCTCTCTCTCTCTCTCTCTCACACACACACACACACACACACGCACACACAGACTGTCAGGAACCTATACAGGTTCCCCCTCCCCCTGGCCGTTGCCAGTACACAAAATCCACCAGCACTCAGGGCCAGACATCCTGACTAAGGCCAGCCCAGAACAAAATGGAAGGAAACAAAAAGTGTCCCTCAAACCCACTCTCCTGGCACTTCACTGTTCTGTCTGCTGTCAGGTCTCCCTGCCTCCCACCCCACTTAGCTGTCACAGCCCCTTCTATAACTACCTGAGAAACCTGCCTTGTGTTGGATTCCTGCAACAAAACACAATAAATGTCCAAAAAGGGCTAAGCCCTCCTAGGCAAATGAGTCGACAGAAAAAGCACTAGCCCGAGAACGAGACTATGAGAATTCTCATTCCCGCTGTACTGCTTCCTGGCTGAGGGCAGACATGAGGCTCTCAGCTGACAGCAGTCAAGCTCCACACTCAGAGGCCCTAGAGCCCAACTGCATTTGCTCCCAGGTTTGGGGACTCATCCAACAACTCTGTCTCTTGAGCCCCTTCTGGATTGTTTCACTTTAAAATATCTAGCTCCAGGGGCTCCTGGGTGGCTCAGTCGGTTAAGCTTCTGCCTTTGGCTCAGGTCATGATCCCAGGGTCCTGGGATGGAGCCCCGTGTTGGGCTCCCTGCTCAGCGGGGAGTCTGCTTCTCCCTCTGCCTCTGCCTCTCCCCCTGCTTGTGCTCTCTCTCTCTGTCAAATAAAGAAATAAAATCTTTAAAAAAAAATAAAATTAAAAAAAAATAAAATATCTAGCTCCAGAGTAAAAGAACTGAAAAATATATATATATATATGCACCATTCACCAAGATAATAGACCCATCCAGGAGCCCATTCACTATAATCATCCATATCCCCAAAGCACTGAATTCCGCCCCGTACATAATTAGAGAGAAGAAGCAGGCAGACACCTGCCAAATGACAATGAAAAAGCAACAGAAGGTTATGGAGTGACCAGCCTGGTGGAGTAGCTGCAAGCACAGGACATAAGAATCACCCCCCAGCACCACCGAGGCAGGCGTTTACCCCTAAAACAGATCCTGGCACAGAGAGGCCCTCAAGCAATTTTTGTTGAGTGGCTGCATGAAGCCATGGGTGAATAAATCAACTGAGAAAAACGCGCAAAGTCTGGCAGGGGAAAATATACCTGTTCTATGGTGTTATAAAGAACATAGGTGCTCTTAGCAATGCCACCCAGAGGGTCAACGTTATAGGGCGGAAGAATGAGTGGATTCTGTTGATGGTGTTTTCTCCCCTGATTGCGGGGGTGGCCGATCCATCTTCCTGCTGTGAAGTGGTTACCATGTGATGGGGACAAGAAGTTCTGACGCAAAGGGATACAAAGTTCTGACCCCCCTTCGCCAGAGCATGAACTTCCATTCAAAGACCCTCCCGAGTGCCCCCTCGCCCTCTCTCACCTACCCGCTTACTCCCACATATCCCATCCTTATTGCAGCACATCCCTGGTTCCGCGTCCATTATTCCATTTCGTTTTGTTGTGTTTGTCAGCTCTGTAGTTCATCTAAGTAAAACCTGTGTTTCTCATGGTATACAGCATAAGTGTTCAGTATTTGTGACATGAGTAGAACTTTTACGAAGGGGTTTAGGAGGCAGAAGGGAATTGGGATATACTCAGAAACTAGTCCACGTCCTCACCTGTAGCAGTCTACGGAACCGATGTCATCATAAATCAGGAGAGGTGTCTGCAGTGGGGCATGCAGGGTTCCAGGACATAAAGGCTCTAGGGTGGCCCCTGTGGGGTGGGGGAAGAAGGGTTTAAAACAGCATCCGATCCCACTGATTACATCTGTGGTCTGCGTTTTTACTGGCCTACAAGTAATTTGAGACAAATGTTATATTAAATAACCTTCTCTTTCACCTGCTATGACAGCTAGAGCAGGAAACACATGCGATGGCTTAAGATGTAGGCCAGATTGCCCTGAGATCCTCGGCCAAACTAAACAATCTCATCCCAGGAGCATGGAATTCACACTTCTGGTCATTCATTCATAAACGTACTCATTTCACAGATATTGCACACCAATGCTGTATACTATGAGAAATACAACGGTGAACGAAACAGCGTTCTTAAATTGGTTGTTTCTACCTTGGGATTTCATAGTCCTATAGTATCCAGTCCTATATCATTCAGGGCACAATTAATTTACTTCACTTCTTCCAAAGATGTTTATAAAGATTAACGGAGGGAATGGCATATGACAGATGCGGGTTCAAATCCTAGCTGTACTGCATTGATGTGATATTTGGCCAATTTCTTAACCTTTCTAAGCTTTAGTCTATTTGTCTATTAAATGGGAATAATAATAGCTATCTTATAGGACTGTTAGTTTTGCTTGAAAGAAAAACAAGGATAAAGTGCAGAGAACAGTACTGGTGTACGGGAGGAACTAAATCAAAGTTTATTCCTTCTGTCCTATGGATTTCTGATCATCTTGTGATCAGTTTGTACCGAGGGCAAGTCTTGTCCCTGGGCCTTAGCTCACCCTTTTGTACTTAACCACCGTCAGCGAATTTGACCTCATTCTCCCAAAGAAGTTTGATTCCAACATGGCACTTTACATACTGCTGGTGTTCTTTGCTTTCAACACATGCCAATATGAAAATTTTAAGTAAGCAAGCAGAGACTTTGTAAAGGTTTTTACATTACTACTAATAAAGGTTGACACTTATGGACTCGAAGCTCACCGAGTTCCAGGCACGATTGTAAGTGCTTTGCCTGCGTTACCTCACTGAATTCACGTAAGAGGTAGGTGCTGTGTTGTGCCTATTTTTACAGCTGAGGAAACTGAATAGCTTGGCCAGAGGTCTGCCGCTAGTCAGAAAGTAAAGTAGGATTTTAAAACCCAGGCAGCCTGACTCCCGGGGGCCACCCTCTTAATCACTGTACTATATTGCTTCTTGCTAAGGGACGAGAGGATAGTGATATTAAGTGTTATTGGGTGGCAAGTAAGGTGGTAAGAGGTGGCAAGGTTTTCAGCCAATTCATTTGATCACAAAACGCTAAGAATTAATCAAAAGTTTAATATACAGGTGTTTGTAAAAAGAGACACAGAGAGAATCTCCATTACAGATGGCTCTGTTACACATAAAACAGAAGTTACATCAATGGTTCTGTAAAATTTGGAAGTCTATGTTCTGGGTTTGTCTAAACTCCTTAAGCTCATTGCCTTCATTCAGTATCTGCCGGGTCCCCGGCACATGGCTGGCACCATTGTGATGATACACAGATGAGACAGATGAGTCCCGCCAATGAGGAACACCTGGTCTAGGAGGGGCACAAGAGCTACATGATGGGGTTAATTACAACATAA
Organism: Phoca vitulina; assembly: GCF_004348235.1. Taxonomy (NCBI): domain Eukaryota; kingdom Metazoa; phylum Chordata; class Mammalia; order Carnivora; family Phocidae; genus Phoca; species Phoca vitulina. The sequence goes on from NW_022589707.1 coordinate 81,247,015, forward strand.
TTGGTGTGAAGAAGTATTGTGGACACACAAAGGTGAAGTGAGTTTCCCCCAAGACCATTTACTTAACAAAACAAAGCAACAAGTCCTCTTGGAGTTCTGGAGGCATCCTTCATGTGGGTTCTCATGAGTGTATTTTTCACCAATTCCACAACAATGGAGAGCTGAGCCCTGCTGAGCCAAGCTCTTCTGAGACAGAACCTTCCTCTGCTCAACTGGCTTCAAGTAAACCTAAGTATTCTGCACTTCTACAGTCTCCCTCTCCCACCATCCAACCTCCAGCCCTCTCCATGCCTAGATTTCTAGAAAAATCAACACATAAGGTCAAATCAGACAGTTCTTTCCAGAGACAGTGTCTCCACCATGTTATGGATTATTTCAATGGAATCCTGCCCAAGGACTGGACAAGGAACTCCAAGATATAAATGCGAAGTCTCCTCAAATGCTGGGTTTTATGAGAAGTTAAATTCACTGGGCCTGGGTTAGCAATAGTCAATGTTATTCCCAATCTCAGAGCTGGTTTTGTACAAAGGATGGAGAGAAAAAGAATTAATACATAAAAGACTTTTTAAATAGCTCAGCTTTATAATGGCAGGAAGAAAATATAGGGGGAAAACGTCTTTTCATTTCATGTTAAAAACTGAAGAAAAAAACTTCTTCAGCTTTGAAGAACAAAGGAATAATAGAAGTACACAAAGCAAACTTTAAGATAAGTTTTATAATCTTATTAGCAGCAACATTTTAGTACAAAATTTACAGATTATGGTATTTCTCATAACTCCTTGCTGCCCTAGGGAAAAATACTTAATTGCCTAATTTTTATCTGAGTTCATGGCTATCTTTCCTTCTATTTTTTTAAAGCACAGCTTATTTTAATTAATCACATAAAAAGTTTATCTTTTTTGATGACAGAAATCTGATTTATACCCCTGATCTTCTTGTTCCCTTGTTCCCTCCTGGCAGTACCTAGCATGCTGCCTTGCTTATGTGCAAAAAAAAAAAAAAAAAAGACATTGGTTTACTCATTCACCTTCCATAGAGAGAACCAACTCCTACCAGAGATAATAAGATATTTGGATATTGAACATGTCAGCACTCTTAAATGTTCATATTCAATTTGAGGAAAAGTTTATTTGACAAGTTTGGTCAAATGCCTAACAGAACAATGCAAAGGAAGTAAAGAAAGCTCTGGGGAAAACAGCAGTGAAAGGTAATGAAAAATTGGAGAGCAGGATCCAGATCTCAAAAAAGCTTGAAATTGATACTCACAAAGACCTTACAGAGCTTTGCTAACCAGTTTAAAAACAGTGCTTTGAAAATCCAAAGAGCTAAAGCTTTTTAAGGCAGGGTTCCTTAAAGTATGGTCTGATACCTCTCGCCCCTCAACAGAACTATGGAGTGCTTAATAAAGGTAGAGATTCCAAGGTCCCACCCCTACATTTTTAGGTAATGCACCATTTTGGGGTAAGATACCCAAAACCAGTACCAGCATTCCCATCTGCAAAGGACACACAAGCCCCATTTTCTTTATCATAAAGTTTAGGTTAGTTTGGTAAATGGATGAAGATGACAAAAATATATCAGTCATCAGGGAGAAATGAAGCCTTGAAGTGCTTGAAACTTATATTGCCCCTTTCTAAGGCAGGGCACAGTTACTGCTCGATAGCGCCCAAACCAGGTGCTTCTGTCAGAACTATCCCTGCTACTCAGGCCACAGCCAACCATAAAGATTATCCAGAGAAATGATCTGTATCTGTATCTGCTAGAAACTCACTGGAGACTCACAGCAGATTCTCACAGCTGATGGGGCTTGGAAGGAGACAAATAGAGAAAAGCAGACAAACCCAAGTGGCCAAGAACTGCTTGGAGCCCACCCTAACTGCTACCATGACCACATCTGAAGTTTCCAGAGCTGGTGCTACACCTGGGACCACTATCATTCTGTAATGATATTACAGTGCTTATATGATGGTAGGAATTAAATACAATGAAACTTGTTAGCTTAGCATACATTAGAAAATATCAACAAGAAGACAAAGTAAAATCCTTTGTCTTTACTTTAATTGATAATTATTAATAGATATAAAAGTTACAGTGCCTCCTGGGAGGCAAGGTTCTTGTCAACAACTACAAAGCCAATACACCCACAGGAACACCTTCTGAGGGTCCATTCTGAAAGTATACTGAACAGCATAGATCTTTAATGTGATTTGAAAAGTCTGGACTGGTTTCTCCACAACCCACAAGTATTAGATTTTAGAATTCTTCTAAGTTTCCTTGATGCATTGATAAGCAAAGGAAACCTTGGAGGGATTTTGGTGAAGCCATGTGCCCTTAGAAATATTACAGCTAATTTTTGACTTGGAGAAGAAGAAAAGGAATGACTTCCAAAAGACATTAACCATTCCACCTCATCGATTAGCTGTGAGCCTGAAATGCTCATACATGTAATGTACCTGGAAGAGGGCGAGTGGTAAATGACCAGTAAATATTGGTATTATTAGTATTAATGATTGCTAACATTTTTCCAATATTTTTAATAGGTCATAAAGAAATTGGCAGCTCTGCCATTCCCTGCAGCTTATTGAAGATGACATTACTGCCTTAATGTAGTGCAGCCCGCAGACTGTTTTGTAAGTAAAACGTTCTTAGTTTAAGCCACTGGTGGCAGCTTTCTGTGACTTGCAGCTGAATGCATCCCTAATGATACTACTTGCGTTTAGTCAGTACCATTGAAATATAGCCTTAGATTTCATTAGCACAAATAACATCAATGAGATAACCCTGATCAAAGGTGAAATTATTAACTTAACAACAAAACTGAACATACGACATTTGAAAAAAGATGCCAGATAAGTTTCCTAAATGAAGTAGAGTCTTGGAGAAACCCAGTATTCTGTGACATAAGCATACCCTCACAGAGTAAACTGTAGGGCCTATGGTTTTCTTTGTTACTACATAACTGGAAGGTTAGGAGTATTGTTCCTCATCGGTCTTAGCAGAAGTACAAGGTACAGAAGGGTTTACTTAAAAGAATCCCAGAGAGTAAAATTAATGGGGGCTTTGGACCCACAAACCCCTACAATCAGTAAGTACACTGAGACAACCATGCGGCTGCAGACACAGGCTACCTTTCATGAGAAAGAAAGAATGACTCAGAGGATGAAAGCAAGAGCCCAGCAGGAGCTACAGCCATGGAAAATTATTCCCAGGCCTTGAGTCCCAATGAAGGGACTGCCTATCTGTACCAGCTGAATTTCAGAATTGCTATGGACCAGTAACTCATGAGAACCTCCTACTTCCCTCCTTTTTGAACAGTAGTGTCTATTCTGCTTATCCTGTGCCTGTCCCACCATTAAGTGTTGGTTGTATCCTTAATTCATAGGTCTTCAGATTGAGAGAAAGTGTAGTCAAGGACCTACATGTATGAAACTGTGCCCCAGGAGCCTCATCCACACCTGGACCTAATTTAGATGACAACATTCTGGACTTTGAGCTGATGTTATAAAGGGTTGAGGCCTTAAGAAGGGGGATTTTTGGGGTAGGGTGAAGGTATTTTGCATGTAGGATGAGAGTAAATAATTTGAGGCCAGAGGGCAGATTGTATCAGTCTAAAATATGTCCATAAATTCTCTTTTAAGCCCTTCAAAAGGTAGACATTCAGTCCATTTGCCTTGAGCGTAGGCTGGACTTAGTGAATGATTTTGAAAAAAATAGGAGAAGGTGAAAATGACAGGACAAGTCAGAAACACTATAAAGAGTAGATATGGTAGTTCCAATGGTGTTATAGTCTGGGGCCATTTGGGAAGGGGCAACTAGCCATTACAACCTAGAATTCTAAACCTATCAAAATTGTCAATTAAATGTGAGAACAGAATAAAGATATTTTCAGACATGCAAAGTCTCAGAACATTTAACTCTATTGATTACTTTTTAGGAAGTTATCTGACGATGTACTCCTACAAAACAAGGGGAAGAGAAATAAAAATATAATTAATAATAGCTAACATTAACTGAGTGCTTATTTTTGTGCCAGCCACTCTTCTGAGTGCTTTTCACGCATTATTGCATTTAACCATACAACAATTCTATGAAGAATATTCTCTCACTATTATTATCTTATAGATGAGAAAACTGTGTTATAAAGAAGCCAAATAACTTATCTAAGGTCACACAGTTGGTAAGTGGTAGAACTAAGGTCTAACCCCAGGCAATCTGGCTCAAGAGCTCAGGCCCTTCAACACTCATTACCTTCCGAGAGACTTATGTTACCATGAAACTATGGAGCCAAATTGGGACAGCAGCAAAGGAAAACCCAGGATGAAAGCTATGAAGCAGACCTACTGAGTCACCAGGCTAACCTAGGGCAAGAGGTGAGAAGGATCCAATAAGACAACTCAAAGGGGGAAATGAGATGTCTTCATACATGGCATGATTTGAGAGCACCGGAAGAGTGTAAGAAAACAAAGAGATGCAATCAGGAAATTAAGGAAAACCAAAAAATATCCATAAGATGGTCTTAGTCTGAATGAGCCAACCAAAATATGGCATGGTTTAAAGTATTGATGGAGCACAAAGAAAAAGAATCCATTTCACCTTGATGCTAGAGCTGTCCTCATTCAAGAGATCCAAGGGTTGCAAGGAAGGATCAGTAATTCTAAGATTTGAATACTATTTACATAATCACAATAATGTAAACCATTTATTGGTTTTCAAATTTTAGAATCGACCTATGAACAATCTAAAAGAGACTTAATTGCAGGCAGAATAACAATGTTAACAACCATGACAAATGAAGTCCAAAGCTGGGGCACCTGGGAGGCTCAGCTGGTTAAGAGTCTGCCTTCGGCTAAGGTCATGATCCCAGAGTCCTGGGATGGAGCCCTGTGTCGGGCTTCCTGCTCAGCAGGGAGTCTGCTTCTCCCTCTCCCTTTATGCGCTCTCTCTCACTCTCTCTCTCAAGTAAATAAATAAAATATTAAAAAAAAAAAAGAAAGAAAGAAAGTCCAAAGCTGACGGAGGCGGGAGAGAAAGAAAGTGCCAAAAGGATAAGGAAGACATTTATCTTACAATGTAGGGAGTGAAAACTGATAGAACAAGTAAAAGAAATTTAAGTATCTAGTTTAAAATTACATCTTGTGATGGTTAATTTCATGTTTCAACGTGACTGAGCCACAGATATTTGGTTAAACATTATTTCTAGTGAGTCCATGAGAATGTTTCTGGGTACAATTAACCACTGAATCATTAGACTAAGCAAAACAGATTGCCCTCCCAAATACTGGTGGGCCTCATCTAATCTACTGAAGACCTGAATAGAACAAAAGGCTGAGTAAGAAAGAGCCCACTCTCTCTATCTGACTGTCTTCAAGCTGGGATATTGGTCTTTTCCTGCCTTCAGACAGACTTGGACTAGAACATACATCATAAGCTCTCCTGATTCATGGGTTTTTGGACTCAGACTGGAACTACACAATTGGATCTCCTGGGTCTGCCCCTCTCAGCCTCTATGATCATGTGAGCCAATTCCTATCGATCCTGATTCTCTGGAGAACCCTAACTAATACACATATGGAACTTCATCCATTATGCCTGTTTGCCTGCAGATCCAGTTCCTGCACTTCTCCTGCAAACTCTATTTCCTAGGTTCCTTGCCAACTGGCTTCCAGAGTGGTTTGACCAATGGAAGCTTGACTGGAGACAGGGAGGAAGGTATAAGTTCAGATATTTCCCTCTGTCTCTTTCCACTTTCTAGCAGGGATTTTATCTCCTCAGAGATTCTAGCTCTTTTCCAAGCAGCCTCTTCTCCTATATTCCCAGCTCCTACCAGGCAAGGTTCTATGTTCCTGCAGCCCTGGGGGTGGAAACAGCTTTCTGATGATACTAACTCCTGATTGCTTCACCATCCTTTGTTTGGCTTCTGGGATGTCCCATCACATGTGTAACTGTTTAAAATACCTACAGTGACTCATTTTCTGGCTGGACCCTGACTGAAACAGTAAAAAAGACAGGAATTCAGTAATATAAGTATATCAGAAGGTGAGGAGAGAGAAGAAAGGTGGTGTGAGTGAACTATATATTGTCTTCATAGAGGAAGTCAGTAGATGGTGCCTAAAATTGATAAATCATAAACAGCAGTAAGTATATTATTTAGAATTACGAAGATAACCAACAAAAGAATAAAAACCTGAAACTGTTAAAAGTGTTGCCTCAAATTATGGAGACAGTAAAGAGACCTGTGGTTGCCAGAGACAGGGGGGTGGGTGGGGCAGGCGAGGGAGAGATGAAGAGATGAAGCATAGCGAATTTTTATGGTAGTGAAACTATTCTGTATGATAGTGAAATGCTTAGAAACATGACATTATACATTTGTCAAAACTCACAAAACTGCACAACACAAAGCATGAACTCTAAGATAAACTATGCACCTCAGTTAATAATAGTCTTAATATTGGCTCAGTTGTAACAAATGCACTACACTAACGCAAGATGTTTATAATAAGGGAAAATATGTGTTGGGGGGGCAGGAAGGAGAACAGGGGAACTCTCTGTACTTTCCAGTCAATTTTTCTGTAAACCTAAAACTTTTAAAAACTAAAATCCCTTAATGAAAGGAAGGAAGGAAGGAAGGGAGGAGGGGGAGGAGGGAGGGAAGGAGGGAGGAAGGGAGATATCTAAAAGCCATGGAGGAAACTCAAATACATATTACTAAGGGAAGGAAGCCCATCTGAAAAAGCTACATGCTTTATGATCCCAACTATAATGACATTCTGAAAAAAGCAAAACTATGGAGACAGTTAAAGAGACCAGTGGTTGTCAGGGTTTAGGGGGAGAGAGGAAGTGGTGAATACGTGGAGCCCAGGGCATTTTTAGGGTGGTGTAACTATTCTGAATAACACTGTAATGTTACATACATGACATTATGTATTTGTCAAAACTTACAAAACTATACAACACAAAGAGTAAATCCGAACATTAATGATAATGTGCCAATAATGGCTCATCCGTCAGTTATAATAAAGGAACCCACATTAATGCAAGTATTAGTAATTGTAGAAACCCATGGGGGTGGGGAGACTACTTTCTGCGCAACTGATCTTTAAACCTAAAACTGTCCTTTAAAAAAAAAAAATCGCCTGTTTAAAAAAAGCCTGAGTTTTTTAAAAAAAGTGTTGCCTCTAGGGAAGAGGTGTTTGTGGGTGAAACAGAGCCTTTTTTTTTTATTGCAGTCCTTATGTGCAATTTAAGGTGTGTTTTTCTTTGTTGTTTTTTTTTTTTTACATTTGTATACATTACTCGGATTGAAATGTTTTAATAAAAAAAAAAAAAAATCTGTTTACCTGCCGGGATAGCTAAAATGAAAACAACCAAAGACAGCAAGTGTCACGAGGTTATGAAATATCCCGAATTCTCAGGCACTACTATAGAAGTTCATGTAACTTGGTATAACCACTTTGGAAAACTGTTTGGCAGTATCTTACCAAAGCTGATCATTTGCATAACATGTGACCCAGCAAATTCACTCGTAGATTAATACTATTTTAAAGAAATGTTCACCAAAGGACATGTTCTATGATGTTCACTGAAGCTTTATTCATAATTGCCCTAAACCAGAATCTACCTAAATGCCCATCAAGAGTTACAGAAACACTGTAGATTATTCACACAGTGGAATTCTACACACCAATGAGAATAAAGGATTTAGAACTACATACAATATCATGAATATCACAAACATAATTTTGAGTGAAAGAAGCTAGGCATAGGACCCATAATTCCATTTCTATAAAGTCCAAAAACAGGCAAAAGTTATCTATGCTGTAAGAAGTCAGAATAATTGTTATCCTCAAGGGGAGATAGATTGTGACTGAAAGAGGCACGGGGGGGGGGAGTCCCCTGGAGTACTGGTAATGCTCTGGGTTTTTTTAATGAGTGCTGGTTCTACAAGTATATTGAATTTATGCAATTTCATCAAGCCACGCTTATAATACTTTTAATATATGTACATTTTATATGTATACTATGTTTCAATAATTTCATTAACCTGAGAATGTAGACCCCTAAGTCACACCCTTTTTTCTCTACTCTATTATTTAAAGAATATATACTTGAAAAAATCCCGGGAGAGAGAAATATACATACATTTTACATAGTTAATTTCAGTACTTGGCAGAATCTCAACCTTAATATTTCTATAAATACTTTCAAAAGCAAGAGAAGTCCGGTTTTGAGTCCAGTAGAATACTTAGTCGAACTTGCTGGGGAGCCATACTGATTGGTGTTATGAGTATTGCCTTCCAGTTGGGCTGTGGATATGTTCATCATGTTATAAATTACAGTTTAGGGTGACATTTTACTAAGACAAGTGAGTGCTGACAGTGAGAAGTCATTGCTCTTGCGAAATCTGCTATCAGGCTCAGTTTTGGGCTTCTTACCACTGGATAACATCCATCTAGGGAAATTCTTTTTGTGTTAATTTCAGAAACTGCAACTTTGGCTTGCTCACCAAGTTAGAATATGTTGTTATTCTTTGTGCTGGGAGGAATCAGAGCTAAGTTACAAGCATTAGACCCAAAATCTAAAGATGAGTGTGTCAATGCTTCAAATGTGGGGATATTTTTTACTTTTGGTAATAACGTTCTGCTGTTTCAAACCTAACTATTGCACTCATTCATTTCCTTTAACACAGGAAGTACAAAGCTCACACAAATTGATTCTACGTTAGTTCTGTACATGTACACTAACATCGTTTTTAAGCAAGCCTTACTGAGCTTACTCCAAGTGAAAATTTAGTGTTGAAATTTGGCAAGTTCTTGATCAGTAACTTTAATCTATTACTTTTATAAACTCTCAGATAGTTTAATATACATAACAGGGTATTTCGAAGATCTTTCAGAAATATGATAAAAGGGCCTAACATTTTTAAGAAAGCCTGGAAAACCTCCAACAGTGAAAACTACCTAATAAATCAACTTAATCCAACCTCCTGCTGTCCCTGCCTTCCATTTAATTCACCCACAAATTACCTTCTCATAATTTGTCTTTTGGGTTTCCCAGACCACACCCTACTTTTAGGATGCTAAACTCCCAAAGGACCACTCAGCATATAATATATATATTATATGTGTGTGTATATATATATATATTATACATATAATATATATATACACACACTTATTCTCAGCACACATGCCTCCAATGAATAGCAATTATTAAGCATTTCCAATGTGTTCCGCCATTAATATTCTTTTTAATCCTTTCAATAACCCAGTGGTTTCCTTTACTAACCACATTTGATACTTGAGGAAACCAAAGCACAGAGCGTTTTTGTAATTTACCTAAAGTTCTAATGCTTGTAAGCGGTAAAGCTTTAATCCCAGCCCAGGCAACGTGAGCCACAGCCATTACACCGCCACCGCCGCCTCCAATTATCGGTAGGAACTCAGATACAAAGGCAAACTCAGGCCACGTAGTACTATGAATCCCACCCTTGCTAGCACTCCACTTCTACCCTCTAGACTCTAATGAAAATTTTGGCTCTACTCTATTCTGTAGAACAGCCTTTACAGCTGCTACTCATATAGAGGACGCCTAATTTCTTTCATAATAAGAAAAAACGTGAGCGTTAGACCTTTTATCACCACCACAGCAGGATCGGGGTCAGGACTCAATACTGACTTTTGATGAGTTTTTAGTCTTTACTGATGGCAGACTGGGTAATGGCTTGGGTTTGGGCATGAAGCACTGTCCTGGAGATTCACTAGATCGTCAGAGTTGATGTAACATTGACTCCCAAGATAGCATAAAACAGGTTATCTCAGGACTTCCAGGATTCTGAAGTCCACAAAAGAAGTCAAAACATCACATCGTAAAAATGCTTTCCAATTCACATGCAAACATAAAATCCCGTTTCAAAAACTTTCAACATCATTAGAAAAACCAGACACTGTATATTCTCTAAAATTTATTTACAGTTAATAAATTAAAAAGAAAAGTACAACCAGATTGTAAATCTTAATCATATGCGCACATCAAACTGTCCAAGAAAACAATTCAGTTCCATTACAAACAATTGCCTTCTAATGCACTTAAGACATAACAGTCTATCAAAAAATATTTTAAACACATCAATAAAGTAAATATTATGTATATATGTCCATTAAAAAACACCAATTTAAAGAGTGCTGTGGCAATCCTTAAAACAACAAAAAACTTTGAGTTCAAAATTGCTCAGATTTTTTGTATTCAAATATTTTTCATGTGTTTTTATTGAATAGTTTCCAGAAAAATAGTACTATTGTTTGCACATAGCAAATCAGTATGTGTCAGCCACCAGCTTAAATTACACTTGCCCAATCAGGTACTCAAACTTGGACAAAATAAATACACACCACAACAGTGACACTTTGCACTAACAACAATGAAGCTTGCCCTCAACAATCAGAACATTACTGGATTCGGTAAGGAAAAATAAGTTGCTGGTTGACAAGGAGGAGGATAAAAATGACATCAGGAATTCAAAAGGTTATTTGAGGTGCCGGTCACCATATTTAGGCACTCAAGATTCAATAAAAGCATAGCAAGGTGATAAACTTCCTCCTAGCTTCCCCCTTTACTTGTGCCATATGAGATATAAAGGTAAGAGAATGAATCAAGATCATGGGATTTCTTTCAAAAAACTATATACAAGCTAAGCTACAGACTCTAGAAGACAGTTAAATGAATGCCTCACCATAAAGGCCACTGTGCCAAGTTCCTTTTCACATTCTGCCCAAAAGTATCCATAAAATACTTTCATTTTCCTATTATATACTCATCAACTATATTAGTTGTTTCTTCACATTTTATAAGTTGTAAAACAACTAACTTTAGCAAGGTTTTGCTAAAGAAAACTTGGCAAAAATAAAGATTTGTTTACATCTTATTTCACAAACTAGAAATGGCATGATTTTTCAATAGACCAGATAAATAACATACTGAATTTAGGATGGGCAATCAGATCCAAACTGAAATCAGATAGCCCAGATAATCCAAAGCATTTATGCAAGTTCAAGTGCACTAAAGTAACAAGGCATACGAGGAAAAAAAGAAGATTCTCAGTTAAAATAAATGCATGGTGTCAATGGTTATGTTTCGATTTTGTGCTGAGCAAAGTTATCCTCCCAGCTACATCTAATTTGAAAATCCTCTGGGAAGCTATCTAGATAAGCTATATGTTGAAATTACATTCTAATATGGCCATTGGATTTATTTTTTAATTATTATAAAATTATATACAATAGTGAAGTGGTACAAATACATATTTTTCCCTCAGGTGCTAATTAGCTAAAAAAGTTAACAATTTGGGAAGAGGGGAAGAAAACCCTATGCATTTAAGTACAATTGGCAATGGAAGCTAATAACCAAAAGAATATATATAAGCTTCCTATCACACAAATATAATTTAACACTCTCCATCTTCTAAGTAATTATTCACTTTTATTTACTCATGTGACAGTATTTGTAACAACACATTATCATTGAGTAGTGAATAAAAGAATATGAGGCTTACTGGGAAACTGGCATAAAGTCATATATTTATCTTTTTTTTTTTTTTTTTTTTTACAAAACAAGAACACTGAAATTAAAGTCACAAAACTCCTACTATGAACTATTAAACTTGAAAAATTCATTTCAGAAAGCTATGCCATTTGAATTCTAAAAACACAAGAGTCAAAATCGCAACTCTCATTATTCCCCTAAGAAGCTGCCAAGCAGAGAGAAACCTTAATATTGAAGATTTCATATGTCATGTTCCAGCCTGGTATGGATGGTTCCATGGCAGAATACTTAAATTTGAAATAATAGTGGTACAAAATCACTACTTGACCCTTTAGATATTGCAGTAAAATCTGGCTGCGGCACCACTGGCTAAAAACCATTAAGTCTTGCTGCCACCAATGACCAAAGGCACTTGGATAATCAAGAATTCCACACTGGGCCATATGATATAAACACTATTATAAAAGTGTAAAAGAAGGGTCAGTACTCTGTGTGGCTCGCCTGTTCAATTCCTGTGGTCTTCGGCTGTCAAACAAAAGACCAATAACTGCAAACATAATTATGAATGGAAATAAGATAAACAGTCAACTAATTGTCATGATGTTTTTAAGAGTGATGGACAGTGATCTGGACATTTCTTGTTATCCAACAACAAAAACAAAAACAAGGAAGGAAAATCCATTTTGCCCAAAGTTAACTTCGACCAGTTATTTGATACCAAGAAATGCCCCACCCCTCTAGTTCATTAATACTTCTGAGAATTCCAATGGGTATTCTGTTTGGCATTTTAATCACAGCGTTTACACATACTCATTTTGCCTATGCGATTTCCATTTTAAAATAAATTATCCTTGAAATATTCCCAGATCTGTATGTTAGACTAGTACAAGGAGGCCAAATCATTTCCAATGGGATTCCATCCATCTCTTTAACCAACACCAGTTCTTTATAATTCACTCATTCTTTTTTTTTATCACAAGCCATGTGGTTTCAATGCACTTTAAATTTTATTCAATTAAAAAGAATTTAACAAGTCAACTTTTCCTAAACAAAACTTTATGAGTTTCTACCATTTCCTTTAGGAGCTCAGTAAATATAAACATTAAATTTCAATATAAAATCTTTAGAAACACCTCAAAAATGTTTAAACAGTTGTACTTTGCATCTCTTTGTTTGTAATCACTGAGCCCATGAAATTCAAAGCCATACAAATCCTTACACTATTAACAGTCATAAGCTTGAATTTCTTAGAAAATATCCTTGGTCAAAGCTTTGGAATCCAGTTGAAATTCGGAAACGAGTGGGATTCAGAATACCCTGAGCACAAACTAGTGCAACACCTTTCAAAAAAACATATTCGACCTTTCCTCCAGAAAGAGGGGTGGCAGTCAAAAAAGAAAAAAGGGGGGAGCAGGGAGGTGGATGAACAGCAAGTAAATTCTAGCTTTAATTACACAAGCACGAAACCAAATTCCTTTGGAAAAAGAATGACTTCGGAGGACTTCCAGACCAGTGAGGTAGAGAGTCCAAAAGGGGGAAAACGGATCTGCCCCTATAGTCCTGGAGACGTCTCAATCTGGGGTTAGGAAGAAAGGGGACCTCCCTCGCGGGTCCAGCTGTCTCCTCCCTCCGCAAACCCGGTGCTGGGAGGCAGCAGAGGGCACACCTGCCCCGGAGTCCCAGACGGCGGCGCCGCATCCCGAGGACGCGGGCCGGGAAAGACCATCCGGTGCTTCTTCGCCCGTAAAGTGCACTAGGGGACGCGGTCCAGGCCGGATCTGTAAACACTCGACTGTCACTTGTTCATCCCTCCAGGCGGAAGCCGTCCCGGGGCGGAGGGGCGGAGGGGCCGGGGCCGTGTCTCACGCCCGGGGCACCGGGAAGCGGCGAAGCCTCACCACGGGTTCCAGGTTCACTCGCAGGACTTGGCGCGCCCGGCGCCGCGCCGCCGCCAGACTGCGCTCGCCCCACACGTCGCCGCCGACGCGGATGGTGGGGAAGGTGGTCAGCGTCGGGGTGGCCGCCCTCCAGATCTCCTCCAGGGTGCGGCCCCCGAAGCAGGGCCCGGGGGCCGCGGGCTTGGCGGGGCAGCTGTCCTCGGGGGCCGCCGGCGGCGGGGACGGCGGGGGCCCCCTCCGGCGGGCGGCGGCCGCCCGGGCTCCGCGGCGCCTCCTCCTGGCCGCCGGCCTGCGCGTCTGGCCGCGGGCGGCGGGGGGCGGCGGGGGGTCGGGGACCAGGGCCCGGCAGGAGGAGTAGCCGTAGACGTCCTTGCTGCGCAGGATGTGCGGGGAGAACTGGTGCTTGAGGCTGCAGAGGAAGCTCCAGAGCTCCGCGTCCGAGCTCATGAACTCCGTGCTGCGGGGCATGAACAGCTTGAAGGCGTCGCCCAGTGCCTTGGTGCTGTCGGCCAGCGACAGTTGCGAGCGCGAGTACACCACCTTCTCCTCCCGCGCCTCCAGCTCGGCCCCTCCTCCGGCCCTAAAGCCGCCGCCCCGGGCAGCCGGGGCCGGGGCCGCCGGGGGCCGGCGCCGCCGCCTCTTCACGCTGCGCCGCATCGGAGGCCGCTCGGGGCCGCCCGCGCTCGCCGGCTCTCGCCGCCGCCGCCCCCGCCCGCGTCAGGCTCCGCGGCGGCGGCCGCTGCTGGCGCCTCCGGGCCGGCGCGTCTCTCGCTACTTTTCTCGCCTCGGCCGCCGCCCCTCCCCCTCCGAGGGCGGAAGACGCGGGTGAATATCCTGCCGCCCGGTACAAGATGGCGGCCGGCGCCCACCCCTGGGCTTTGTCATTGGACGGCGCCTGGCCCCCTGGTTTCTTTCTTCTCCTCTCTAGCCTCCTTTCGCCCTCTGCCTTTCTTTAAATGTGCCCGCCTCGGGCCCCTCCCACCACAGCCCCGACTCCACCCATTGGGTGCTCTCAGAAGAGGGGCGGGGACTAATGGGGGAGAGGCCAGTTCCTGGAAGATGGTGCTGGGGTGGGTGGTGGTGGTGGCCCTTGAACGCCAGTCAACAGTTGGGTGGGTATGTGGGGAGGATGCCATGTCTACAGTAAGAGGTAGACTTCAGCTCCACCTTGGGGAGAGTCCGTCTCAGAGTGAGTGGGTGCATTTGTGGATGGAGCTGGGTGCATAACAAAGGGAGACCTGCCCAAATGCTGTCCCTCCTATCACAGCACGGGAATTTGGGGGTAAATCTAGACGGAATGGGCCTTTCACAGTTCCCTTCCAAACCTTCAAAGACCTCTTTTGGCATCTTCATCCAACTCTTCCCTCTTTTGGCCCTGATCCATCTCAGGCAACCAACAATAATCCAGAGTCATTCAGGTAATATGGGCAGCATTGGTGAGATTATCTCCTTCTAGACAATGGAACCCTCTTCATATTTAAGAGATACTCTGCTTATCGGGAAAGCAAAGCCTATTTGCTTGCTCAGGTTGATCAGAGATCAATTACAACAAAGCCATTCTCCTTAACGAAAATATCCATGTTTTCAAATATGTAGTTCTTCCTAAATGACTGCACTTCACTTTTCATTTAGTTTCAATATGTTCATTTGCAGCACCCTCTCTATCATTCAGAAGAGATGCAGCATCATAATCAAAAAAGTTCTCTTGATAATAATACATTGTTAAGAACACATTCCCTTCTGTGTTTGAAGGGAGGACTATGAATGTTTAGAGAGTAGTGGTCATTCACTAGTCGTCTTTTCTATCCTGACTGGCACTCTAATGGGCACTCCATGCTTGCTAAGTAAATCAAACAAAATACTGCTGATTATTTGCAATGAGGTGAGAAAGAAAGATATAGTGAAATCACTTAGAACAGCATAATTTTATATTTTACATTTATTATGCAATTTTCTCTTAACACCCTTAAATTTTTAAGGTTAAAAAAAATCAATACTTAGAACTTTAAGGTAAGCATGCAAATTTTACCCTTCAGTGAGCATCTTATTTTGCAGTAGAAAACTGATAAAGCACAGAAGTTTAGTGATTTGCATATAGTTGCTAATAGTTCCCTCCCATATTTGAGCTGAAAGATACCAAGTTCAGTCTCCTTATTTCACAGATGAGGAAATCTGGACCCCACAGAGGTTCAGTAATACGGCTTGTTGATAGCAACTCCGGG
Organism: Phoca vitulina; assembly: GCF_004348235.1. Classification (NCBI taxonomy): domain Eukaryota; kingdom Metazoa; phylum Chordata; class Mammalia; order Carnivora; family Phocidae; genus Phoca; species Phoca vitulina. Next base: position 81,262,673 of record NW_022589707.1, read on the forward strand.
ACTGTGGTTTAGGTTATTGGATTCCTAACCTAGTGATCTTTATATTTCACTGGAGGCTTTTCAAATTGTGCTGCCCAGACTCAGAGGTTCAATAGAAAATGCTTAATGCATGAGTGAAGTGACCAAGGGACAGAGCTGTACCCCTATTTCTACTTCAACTCTATCCAGAATGGAGCAGTTTTTATCAGTCTTGTATTGGGCTAAACAGATATTTTGTTTGAACCAGATAATATGTTTTTTGTTTCATTTCAAGAAAAACTAAACCAAAACTATTTTGAAAGGTGTTTCTCTACACCAGAGCACCCTCCCCACACAATGGGTTTATGGCAAAAACAGAACTTTGTATCAGGAGACCAGTTCTCTGCCTACCAAAAATCACGGTAACTTTCTGAAGAGAAAATCATTTTCCTAGAAAAGCACACCTGATCTCAGACCAAGATTAAGGAGCCAATTACCAGCTTCCTAAGTCCTTATAAAGAAATGATATTATAACCTTTTACATCACAATTAGTTTTCTTGATTATTCTGGGAACACATAGTAATGTGAAATTTGAATAACTTCCATTGGAATGCCCCTGCAGACTGACAGAAAATCTCACAGAGAGAGCCAGCAGAATGATAAGGGACTTCATAATAAAAGAAGAGGGTAAAATAAGGATTTATGTATTCCTGGCTTCTCATATTGTTTGTTATTCCCTTTCTCCCATGTTAATCATATTTTAAGTACTTCAGGGTCTTTTGCCACATAAATACTTAATAGGCATCTATACAAACTTATAGATTTGACTTCAATTAAGAGGCTAAATCTTTCTTTAATGCAATTTTGATTCTAAGAAAACATAAGATTTCAACAAATGGCAAAGTATTAAACAGTTCCTTTATAATCCATGCTCATTTAATTTACTTAAAAATAAAACTATTTTTATGTAATATTTTTAGGAATTAGTATCATGTTAAATTGCTTAAATTATCATATACTTCTAAATATGGCACTTGTCTGCTCTCTCTATTCTTGTTTTGTCTCTTTCTTTCTCTCTTTCTCTTACATTTCTTCTTGACCTCTAGCTTTTGATTAACTGAAATCCTTATCCATTCTCTATAAGTAAGTAAAATTTACTCATAAAGATGATACATTTCTTCTAGTTCTTGGGACTGTCCTGAGACACTATAAAGTTTATGAAAAGTGGTCAAATTAAATTTTTGTTCTTAAGGAATGACTGTCTGAAATCCTGAGTTTATTCCTTTACCTCTCACGGGGAATGGTGCTTCCTATATCAGATAACTAAGTGGTGGATAATGAGAATGAACAGAAAGAAAACTAGCTATAGCTGTATATTTTCTGAATATATAAGTTATATAGCTTAAAAATAAATCCAAGCAGAATAAAGTGATTAGAGAAAACTAAAATAAAATACATCTCCTAGCTACCTAGACCTCTGCATTAAGAGATAAACAATAAAACAATTTGCTTCTTGAAAAGGGGCCAGAAAATAAAAAGTGTATGTAAGTGAATATAGTCAACTAATCTATGACAAAGGAGACAAGAATATATTACAATAAGGAAAAGATAGTCTCTTCAATATATGGTATTGGGAAAACTGGACCACTTTCTTACACCATATACAAAAATAAACTCAGAATGAATTAAAGACCTAAATGTAAGACATGAAACCATAAAACTCCTAGAAGAAAACATAGGCAGTAATCTCTTTGACATCAGCCTTAGCAACATTTTTTCGAATGTGTCTTCTAAGGCTAGGGATATAAAAGCAAAATTAAACTATTGGGACTATATCCAAATAAAAAGCTTTTGCACAGCAAAGGAAACCAACAAAACAAAGATAACCCACCAAATGGGAGAATATATTTGTAAATGATAAATCTGATAAAGGGTTAGTAGCCAAAATCTATAAAGAACTTACACAAATCAACAGCAAAAAAAAAAAAAAAAAAACAATCCAATGAAAAAAATGGGCAGAGGACCTGAACATTTTCCCAAAGAAGACATACAATGGCCAATACACACATGAAAAGATGCCTAACATCACTAATTTTCAGGGAAATTCAAATCAAAACCACAACTAGGTATCACCTCACACCTGTCAGAATGGCTGGTATCAGAAAGACAAGAAATAACAAGTGTGGTGAGGATGTGGAGAAAAAAGAACCATGCACGTTGGTGGGATTGCAAGCTTGTGCAACCACTGTGGAAAACAATGTGTAGGTTCCTCAAAAAATTAAAAATAGAAATATCATACAATTCAGTAATTCTACTACTGGGTATTTAACAAAAGAAAACAAAAACACTAATTTGAAAAGATATATTCAAACCTATGGACCCCTATGTTTATTTCAGCATTATTTACAATAGCCAAGATATGGAAGCAACCTAAGTGTTTATTGTAGATGAATGGATAAAAAAGAAATGGTATGTATATACAATGGAATATTACCCAACCATTAAAAAGAATAAGATGTTGTCATTTGCAACAACATAGATGTACCAAGAAGGCATTACGCTAACTGAAATAAGTTAGACCAAGAAAGACAAATACTATATGACTTCACTCATATGTGGAATCTAAAAAATAAAACAAATGAACAAACAAAAAAGCAAAACTAGACCCATAAACAGAGAACAAACTGCTGGTGCCAGAAGGAAGGGGGTGGGGGATGGGCAAAATGGGTGAAGAGAGTGGGAGGTACAGGCTTCCAGTTATAGAATGAATAAGTCATGAGGATGAAAGGTACAGCATAGAGAATATAATCATTGGTATTGTAATAGTCTTGTATTGTGACAGATAGTAACTACGCTTGTGGTGTGCATAGCATAATGTATAGAGTTCTCAAATCACTAAGTTGTATACCTGAAACTAAAACAACATTGTATATCAACTATACATCAATTTTTAAACTTTTTTTTATTAACATATAATGTATTATTTGTTTCAGGGGTACAGGTCTGTGATTCATCAGTCTTACACAATTCACAGTGCTCACCATAGCATATACCCTCCCCAATGTCCATCACCTAGCCACCCCATCCCTCCCACACCCCTCCACTCCAGCAACCCTCAGTTTGTTTCCTAAGATAAAGAGTCTCTTATGGTTTGTCTCCCTCTCTGGTTTCATCTTGTTTCATTTTTCCCTCCTTTCCCCTATAATCCTCTGTCTTGTTTCTCAAATTCCTCATATCAGTGAAATCATATGATACTTGTCTTTCTCTGATTGACTTATTTTGCTTAGCATAATACCCTCTAGTTCCATCCATGTCATTGCAAATGGCAAGATCTCATTCTTTTTGATGGCTACATAATATTCCATGTATATAGGGGTGCCTGGGTGGCTCAGATGGTTAAACGTCTGCCTTCGGCTCAGGTCATGATCCCAGGGTCCTGGGATCGAGCGCTACATCGGGCTCCCTGCTTGGCGGGGAGCCTGCTTCTCCCTCTACCTCTAGTGTTCCCCCTGCTTGTGCTCTCTGACTCTCTCTGTCAAATAAATAAATAAAATCTTTTAAAAAAAAATTCCATTGTATATATATACCACATCTTCTTTATCCATTCATCTGTTGATGGGCATCTAGGCTCTTTCCATAGTTTGGCTATTGGGGACATTGCTGCTATAAACATTGGGGTGCACATGCCCCTTCGGATCACTACATTTGTATCTTTAGGGTAAATACCCAGTAGTGCATTACTGAGTCATAGGGTAGCCCTATTTTCAACTTTTTGAAAAACCTCCATATTGTTTTCCAGATTGGCTGCACCAGCTTGCATTCCCACCAACAGTGTAGGAGGATTCCCCTTTCTCCACATCCTTGCCAACATCTGTCATTTCCTGACATTAATTTTAGCCATTCTGACTGGTGTGAGGTGGTATCTCATTGAGGTTTTGATTTGGATTTCCCTGATGCTGAGCGATGTTGAACACTTTTCCATGTGTCTGTTGGCCATCTGGATGTCTTCTTTGGAAAAATGTCTGTCCATGTCTTCTGCCCATTTCTTGATTGGATCATTTGTTCTTTGGGTGTTGAGTTTGAGAAGTTCTTTACAGATTTTGGATATTAGCCCTTTATCTGATATGTCATTTGCAAATATCTTCTCCCATTCTGTCGGTTGTCTTTTGGTTTTGTTGACTGTTTCCTTTGCTTTGCAAAAGCTTTTTATCTTGATGAAGTCCCAATAGTTCATTTTTGCCCTTGCTTCCCTTGCCTCTGGCAATGTTTCTAAAAAGAGGTTGAAGAGGTTGCTGCCAGTATTCTCCTCAAGGATTTTGTGGATTCCTGTCTCACATTGAGGTCTTTCAACCATTTTTAGTCTATTTTTGCATGTGGTGTAAGGAAATGGTCCGGTTTCATTCTTCTGCATGTGGCTGTCCAATTATCCCAACACCATTTGTTGAAGGGACTGTCTTTTCCCATTGGACATTCTTTCCTGCTTTATTGAAGATTAGTTGACATAGAGTTGAGGGCCCACTTCTGGGCTCTCTATTCTGTTCCACTGATCGATGTGTCTGTTTTTGTGCCAGTACCATACTGTCTTGATGATGACAGCTTTGTAATAGAGCTGGAAGTCCAGAATTGTGATGCCACCAGCTTTGCTTTTCTTTTTCAACATTCCTCTGGCTATTCGGGGTCTTTTCTGGTTCCATACAAATTTTAGGATTATTTGTTCCATTTCTTTGAAAAAAGTGGATGGTATTTTGATAGGGATTGCATTAAATGTGTAGATTGCTCTAGGTAGCATAGACATTTTCACAATATTTGTTCTTCCAATCCATGAGCATGGAACGTTTTTCCATTTCTTTGTGTCTTCCTCAATTTCTTTCATGAGTATTCTATAGTTTTCTGAGTATAGATCCTTTGCCTCTTTGGTTAGATTTATGCCTAGGTATCTTATGGTTTTGGGTGCAATTGTAAATGGGATCGACTCCTTGATTTCTCTTTCTTCTGTCTTGTTGTTGGTGTATAGGAATACCACTGATTTCTGTGCATTGATTTTATATCCTGCCACTTTACTGAATTCCTGTATGAGTTCTAGTAGTTTTGGGGTGGAGTCTTTTGGGCTTTCCACATAAAGTATCATATCATCTGCAAAAAGTGAGAGTTTCACTTCTTCTTGGCTGATTCACTTCTTCTTCTTTTATTTCTTTTTGTTGTCTGATTGGTGTGGCTAGGAGTTCTAGTACTATGTTGAACAGCAGTGGTGATAGTGGACATCCTGCCATGTTCCTGAACTTAGCGGAAAAGCTCTCAGTTTTTCCCCATTGAGTATAATATTTGCTGTGGGTTTTTCATAGATGGCTTTTATGATATTGAGGTATGTACCCTCTATCCCTATACTCTGAAGAGTTTTGATCAGGAAAGGATGCTGTACTTTGTCAAATGCTTTTTCTGCATCTATTGAGAGGATCATATGGTTCCTGTTCTTTCTTTTATTAATATATTGTATCACGTTGATTGATTTGCAGATGTTGAACCAACCTTGTAGCCCAGGAATAAAACCCACTTGGTCGTGGTGAATAATCCTTTTAATGTACTGTTGGATCCTATTGGCTAGTATTTTGGTGAGAATTTTTGCATCCATGTTCATCAAGGATATTGGTCTGTAATTCTCCTTTTTGATGGGGTCTTTGTCTGGTTTTGGGATCAAGGTAATGGTGGCCTCATAAAACGAGTTTGGAAGTTTTCCTTCCGTTTCTATTTTTTGGAACAGTTTCAGAAGAATAGGTATTAATTCTTTAAATGTTTGGTAGAATTCCCCTGGGAAGCCATCTGGCCCTGGACTCTTGTTTTTTGGGAGATTTTTGATTACTGATTCAATTTCCTTACTGGTTATGGGTCTGTTCAAGTTTTCTATTTCTTCCTGGTTCAGTTTTGGTAGTTGATACATCTCTAGGAATGCATCTATTTCTTCCAGATTATCTAATTTGCTGGCATAGAGTTGCTCATAATATGTTCTTATAATTGTTTGTATTTACTTGGTGTTGGTTGTGATCTTTCTTCTTTCATTCATGATTTTATTTATCTGGGTCCTTTCTCTTTTCTTTTTGATAAGTCTGGCCAGGGGTTTATCAATCTTATTAATTCTTTCAAAGAACAAGTTCCTAGTTTTGTTGATCAGGTCTACTGTTCTTTTGGTTTCTATTTCATTGATTTCTGCTCTGATCTTTATTATTTCTCTTCTCCTGCTGGATTTAGGCTTTAGTTGCTGTTCTTTCTCCAGCTCCTTTAGGTGTAGAGTTAGGATGTGTATTTGAGACCTTTCTTGTTTCTTGAGAAAGGCTTGTATTGCTATATACTTTCCTCTTAGGACTGCCTTTGCTGCATCCCAAAGATTTTGAAGAGTTGTGTTTTCATTTTCATTTGTTTCCATGAATTTTTTAAATTCTTCTTTAATTTCTTGGTTGACCCATTCATTCTTTAGTAGGATGCTCTTTAGCCTCCATGTATTTGAGTTCTTTCCGACTTTCCTCTTGTGATTGAGTTCTAGTTTCAAAGCACTGTGGTCTGAAAATATGTAGGGAATGATCCCAATCTTCTGGTACTGGTTGAGACCTGATTTGTGACCCAGGATGTGATCTATTCTGGAGAATGTTCCATGGGCACTAGAGAAGAATGTGTATTCTGTTGCTTTGGGATGGAATGTTCTGAATATATCTGTGAATTCCCTCTGATCCAGTGTTTCATTTAAAGCCTTTATTTCCTTGTTGATCTTTGCTGAGATGATCTGTCCATTTGAGTAAGGCCCCTACTATTATTGTATTGTTGTGGATGTGTTTCTTTGATTTTGTTATTAACTGGCTTATATAATTGGCTGTTCCCATGTTAGGGACATAGATATTTAAAATTGTTTGATCTTCTTGTTGGATAGATCCTTTACGTATGATGTAGTATCCTTCCTCACCTGTTATTATAATCTTTAATTTAAAATCTAATTTGTCTGATATAAGGATTGCCAACCCAGCTTTCTTATGATGTCCATTAGCATGGTAAATTGTTTTCCACCCCCTCACTTTCAATCTGGAGGTATCTTTGGGTCAAAATGAGTCTCTTGCAGACAGCATATCAATGGGTTTTGTTTTTTTATCCAATCTGATACCCTGTGTTTTTTTGATTGGGGCATTTAGCCCATTTACATTCAGGGTAACTATTGAAAGATATGAATTTAGTGCCATTGTATTGCCTGTAAAGTGACTGTTACTGTATATTGTCTCTGTTCCTTTCTGGTCTATATTACTTTTAGGCTCTTTTTTTGCTTAGAGGACCCCTTTCAATATTTCTTGTACAGTGTGGTGTTTGCAAATTCTTTTAGTTTTTGTTTGTCCTGGAAGCTTTTAATTTCTCCTTCTATTTTCAATGACAGCCTAGCTGGATATAGTATTCTTGGCTGCATATTTTTCTCATTTAGTGCTCTGAATATATCATGCCAGTCCTTTCTTGCCTGCCAGGTCTCTGTGGATAGGTTTGCTGCCAATCTGATGTCTCTACCATTGTAGGTTACAGAACTCTTGTCCCGAGCTGCTTTCAGGATTTTCTCTTTGTCTCTGAGACTTGTAAGTTTTACTATTAGATGTTGGAGTATTGACCTATTTTATTGATTTTGAGCGGGGTTCTCTGTGCCTCCTGGGTTTTGATGCCTGTTTCCTTCCCCAAATTAGGGAAATTCTCTGCTATAATTTGCTCCAATATACCTTCTGCCCCCCTCTCTCTTTCTTCTTCTTATGGGAGATCCCAATTATTCTAATGTTGTTTCGCTTTATGGTATCACTTATCTCTTGAATTCTCCCCTCGTGATCCAGTAGTTGTTTATGTCTCTTTTTCTCCATCATCTGGTCTTCTATATCACTAATTCTCTCTTCTGCCTCATTTATCTTAGCAGTTAGAGCCTTCATTGTTGATTGCACCTCATTAATAGCCTTTTTGATTTTGACTTGGTTAGATTTTAGTTCTTTTGTTTCTCCAGAAAGAGACTCTCTGGTATCTTCTATACTTTTTTGAAGCCCAGCTAGTACCTTTATAATCGTCATTCTGAACTCTAGTTCTGACATCTTATTAATGTCTGTATTGATTAGGTCCCTGGCAGTCAGTACTGCCTCTTGTTGGTTTTTTTGAGGTGAGTTTTTCGGTCTTGTCATTTTGTCCAGAGGAGAATAGATGAATGAGAGAACAAAATGCTAAAAAAATGCTAAAAGGGTAAAAATGACCCCAGAAAAATATACAGTAAACAAATCACAAGAGACCCAAAACCAGGGGGGAAAAGGGGAAAAAAAAAATATGATCAGATTGGTGAATATAATAGAGCCACACACTAGATTTTGGGTGTATTTTGGTCTGTTAGAAGAAATTGCATCCCAAAATTTTAAAGAAAGAAAGACTTATATACAAAAATAAGGGTAAATACGATGAAGGAATGGAATATGACTGTAAAGATGAAAATTAATAAAAGGATTTTATTAATATTAATAAAAAGAATTTATTAATAAAAAGGATTTTTAAAAAGGAATTGATAAGAAGTTGGTTGAAAAAATGAAAAAAATTTTAAAAATAAAAAGAGAATGTGATCACGTGGGAGACTAGGACAACATCATACACTAGATTTAGGGTATATTTTTGTCTGTTTGAAGAAACTGTATCCCAAAATTTTAAAGAAAGAAAAACTTATATATATATATATATATATATATATATATATATATATATACAAAAAATAAGGTTAAATACAATGAAGAGTTAGAATATGACTGTAAAAATGAAAAATTAAAAAAGATTTTAAAAAATAAATTAATAAGATGTTGGTTGAGAAAGGAAAGAAGAAAAATTCAACTAAAAAAATAGAAAAAGGGAAAAATAAAGAAAATTTTAGAAATTAACTTTGAAAGACTAAAGAATCATGGGGAAAAAGCCATGAATTCTATGTGCTGTAGTCCCCTAGTGCTGGAGTTCTGCCATTCTCATTGATCAGTAAACTTGGTCTTGGCAGTCTGTTCTTGCTGATCTTCTGGGGGAGGGGCCTATTGCAGTGATTCACAAATGTCTTTCCCTGAGCTGGAATTGCCCCGCCCTTTCCGGGGGCCGGGCTTAGTAATCTGCTCGGGTTTGCTCTCCGTAGCTTTTGTTCCCTGCGAGTCTTCTGTACAGCTTTGGAGGATGAGAGTGAAAATGGCGGCCTCCCAATCTCTGTCCCAGAGGAGCCAAGAACTTGGGGCCCCACTCCTCGGTGCGCCCCCAGAGAAAAACAGTCAGCCACTCCTGTCTCCCTGGTCTCTGGCTGCACTCCGTGCTCACCCGGCCTGTGACCAAGCATTTCTATCTCTGGCACAGGACCCCATTTGGAGTCTCCAAACCCAGCAGATCCCTGTGGTGCACTCCCGTGCCGCTCCTCCTGGGGGAGGAAGGGGAGTCTCCCCGGATCTGCCGCTTGTTGGGTCCCTGCTGGAAAAGCAGTGGCCCGACTGTGCCATGGATCACGGTTTATAGCAAACCTGAGCTGAGAGCCCACTCTTTGGCTCCGTCTTTGCAGCCAGCTTCCCTGCTCCAATACCTGGGAGCTCTGCCGCACTCAGTCACACCCAGTCTTTCTGTGACCCCGAGGGTCCTGAGACCACACTGTCCCAGTGCGGTTTCCACCCCCCACTTAGCCACCGGAGCGATGTCACTCCGCTGCTCTATCACTTGCCGGTAGCTGGCTAATGGAGACTCCCTCCCCGCCCGTGGTCTATCTTCACAATATCGCCTTGGATTCACTTCTCTGCATGTCCTACCTTCCTACCTTTTTTTTAAAAGCTATTTTTTAAAAGTATATATAAGTGGTTGTGAACATCAGTTTTGGAATCAAATAGATCTTTATTTTTAAAAATCCTCAGGAAAAAAAATATCCTGAGACATAATCTATATTTTAATTGATTGTTTTGAAGACTGGATGAGATAACATTCATAACCACTTACTATAGTGCCTGGATCACAGTAAGCATCCAATAAATAATAGATATCCTTATTTTTCTTATCAAATCATGAGTATTTTACTTGACTTAACCAACATATTTCAAACCCTATATTACAGTGGGAGCCAAGAGATTTTTTTTTTAAGTAATAAATCGTTGAGAGGAAAGTCAAATACATACTGCTAGAAGGAAATTTATAGATCTAATGAGCCCAATCCTCTCAATCCAGATGAGAATATTGAGATGCCAAGAAATCTACCCAAGTTCACATGACTGGAGAGTGGAAGACTGTGAACTAGAACCTAGATTTCTGTTAGTCCAGAGTTGTTTCTTACATTCTTGTATTTAGTCCAAAGAGATAGCATTTTTAGTTCAAATGAAATTAAATAGAGCATGATTCATCAAGAAAAATTTCAGCCTTTTCATTAGAACCATTCTAAAGTAATTTAGATTTTTCTACAAAAGTTATTTCAAAGCTCTGATATGCTCTAATTAATATTGCTAATGTGAAGTACAGAAAGGCCATATAAACTGAGAGGCTAGGACTTTCATTTCCAGGAGGATGAAATACATTTACTTTCCCTATTCTTCCTGCTACTTACAACTTTAAACTCTGGACATAAAATGAACATAAGAAGACTGAAAAATGGAGAGGAGAAAGCACACAGGCTAGGGACCTCAGAGCCCAAAGAAAAACACAGCAATGAGTTCTCTGGGTTTTCTTTTTTTCTCTTTTCAACACACATCTCAGACTGACTGCTGGAGAAGCCAATGACCCAGAAATGCCAACAGATGTAGATATTAAAAGCCCCAACAAAATTTTGTTCTAACTATAGGTCCAGGAAAGGAGCAGCCTAAGCAAGACAAAAAACTTTTAGAAAATAATCAATCTACTATAGCAAAACACCACCCCAAAAAACTATGGCTTTTACCCTCATCAGGCTGTAAAAAGGCACCCACTAACCCTGCTGGGGTGGTGTCAGAGAAGGCTAAATAGGGGATCACAACTTTCATCCCTGCTGGGCAGTAAAGAGGCACTCTTTCCCCATAGAGTCAGTGGAGACAATGCAGGGAGCAGTAACAAGACACTTCTATCCCTCCCAGCCAGGGATCTATCAGTAACGGTCTGGTGGAGAGCTAGCATGCCCACCCCAACCCAGCAGCAATGAGAAGCTTCCTTCCCTGACTTGGGTCACACTGGAGACAGGGTAGGAAACCTGGACCTCTACTCAGCAGTACAGAGGCAGTATCCCTCCCATTCCCTGTTGGGACAGTGTTGGAGAAAACCAGCTAAAACAGACAGTTTAAATAATATCCAGAGTCTTATGATATAATATCTAAAATGTCCAGGTTTCTATTAAAATCACTTATCATACCAAGAAACAGAAAGATCTCAAATGAAATGTAAAAAAGAAAATCAATAGATGCCAACACTGAGGTGAGAAAGATGTTAGAATCATATACAATTATATACATTAGAATTATATACACTTGTATATACAAGAATATATATACGATTATTTAAATTGCCATTATAAAGACACTTTAACAAGCAATTATGAGCATTCTTGAAACAAAAAAATAAAAAGCTGCCATAAAGAAATAAAACATCTCAGCAAAGAAAAAGAAAATATAAAGAAGAACCAAATGGAAATTTTAGAACTGAATAATACAATAACTGAAATAGAGAGCTTAGTAAATGGTCTGGTCCCACTAGAAGAATAAAGAGGATGGAGGAAAGGATTGGTGAACTTGAAGATAGAACAATAAATATTATCCCATCTAAACAACAGAGAGAAAATAGACTAAAAAACCAAACAGAACAGAGCCTCAGGGACCTGTGGAACTGTAAGAGCTGATATTTGTGTCATCAGAGGCCTGCAAGGAGAGGAGAAAGAAGGTAGGGCTGAAAACATATGTGAAATAATGGCTGAAAATGTTCCAAATTTGGCAAAGACACAAACCTACAGATTCAAGAAGCTAAACAAGCCTAAATAAGATGAGCCCAAAAAATCCACATCAAGTCACATCATTGTCAAACTTCTGAAAACCAAAGACAATGAAAAACATCTTGAATATAGTAAGATAAATATGACGCCTTAACTGTAAGGGAGAAACCATTTGAATGAGCAGATTTCTCATCAGAAACCATGGAGACCAGAAGAAAGTGGCTCAAACATTTTTCAAGTGCTGAAAGAAAAGAACTGTCAACCCAGATTCCTATGCCCAGTGAAAATACCCTTCTATAATGAAGAGGAAATCAAGACATGCTCACATGCAGCAAACTCTAAAATAATGGTGAAAGGAAGTTCTCTAACAGAAGAGAACCAATAAAAGAAGGAACCTTGGAACATCAGGACGGAAGAAAGAACTACAGTAAGCAGAAATATGTGTAAATATGATAGATTTTTTCTTTTCCTATTGAGTTTGCTGAATTATGTTGGATGGTTGTTATGAACTGAATGTGTTCTTCCAAATTCATAAGTTGAAGCCCTAACCACTAAGGTGACACCACCCCCCCAGAGTCTGTGAGCAGGTATTAAGGTTAAGAAAGGGTGGGGTCCTATTTCCATAGGTCTGGTATCCTTATAAGAGGAAGAGATGCCAGAGTTGTCTCTCTCTACCATGTGAGGACACAGAGAGAAAGCAACCATCAGCAAATCAGGAACAGAGCTCTCACCAGGAACTGAATCAGATGCGATCTTGATCTTGGACTTCTCAGACTCCAGAACTGTGAGAAAAGTAATTTCTGTTGTTGAAGCCACACTGTTTGTGGTATTTTGTTATGGCGGCCCAAATGGACTACTACACGGCGGTTGAAGTAAAAATTGTAACACTGTTCAATGTGGTTTTAAATGTATGTAAAGGAAATATTTAAAACAAATACATTAGAAACAGGGAGGATAAAGAGACATAAAGGGAGGTAAGATGTTTTTCATTGTCCTTGGTTTTCAGAAGTTTGACAATGATGTGACTTGATGTGGATTTTTTGGGCTCATCTTATTTAGGCTTATTCAGCTTCTTGAATCTATATTTTGCTGGAGCTGGTAAAATGACACCAGTAGACTGCAATAAGTTATGTATATATGGTATCATGCCTACAGCAGCCACTAAAAACCTACAGAAAAAGACATACTTAAAAACATTGTAGATAAATTGTGTTCACTATGGCGGCACATATGCTAAAACAATAAAGGGAAAATTAAGAATGTACAATGGGAAAAAGACAGTGTCTTCAACAAATGGTGCTGGGAAAAGAGGACAGCTATATGTAAAACATTGAAACTGGACACTTTCTTACATTATACACAAAAATAAACTCAGAATGGATTAAAGACCTAATGTGAGACCTGAAACCATAAAATTCTCCTAGAAGAAAACATAGGCAGTAATCTCTTTGACATCAGTCATAGGAACATTTTTCTAGATACGTGTCCTCAGGTGAGGGAAATAAAAGCAAAATTAAACTATTGGGACTACAGCAAAATAAAAAGCTTTTTTTTTTAAACACCAGCAAAGGAAGCCATCTACAAAACAAAAAAACCACCCACTAAATAGGAAAGATATTTGCAAATGATATATCCAATAAGGGGTTAATATCTAAAATAAGTAAAGAACTTATACAACACCAAAAAATAATCTAATTAAAAACTTGGTGAAAGCCACAAATATAATTTTCCAAAGAAGACATACAATGGCCAACAGACACATAAAAAGATGCTCAATATCTCTAATCATCAGGGAAATGCAAATCAAAACCACAATGAGATATCACCTCACACCTGTCAGAATGGCTAGTATCAAAAAGACAAGAAACAAGTGTTGGTGAGGATGTGGAAAAAAAGGAGCCTTCGTGCACTGTTGGAGGGACTGCAAACTGGTGCAGCCACTGTGAAAGACAAGATGTAGGTTCCTCAAAAAAATGAAAATAGAAATATCATAAATCTTGTAATTCCACTACTATTTACCCAAAGAAAACAAAACATTAATTAGAAAAGATACAGGCACTCCTATGTTTATTTCAGCATTATTTACAATAGCGAAGTATGGAAGCAATGTATCCACCCATAGGTGAATAGATAAAGAAATAGTATACACACACACACACACACACACACACACACGTGTGCTCACGTGCGCACTGGAATATCAGCCATAAAAAAGAATGAGATCTTGCTGTTTACAACAACATGGATGGACCTAGAGGGTATAATGCTAACTGAAATAAGTCCGACAGAGAAAGGCAAATACCCTATGATTTTATTCACATGTGGCCTTTAAAAAACAAAGCAAATGAACAAAGAGAAAAAGAGAAACAAAAAACAGACTCTCAAAAAGAACTGGTGATTGCCAGAAGGAAGGTTGGGGAGGATGGGTGAAATAGGTGATGGGGATGAAGAGTACACTTATATTGCTGAGCACTGAGTAACGTATAGAATTGTTGAATCATTATATTGTACACCTGAAACTAATATAACACTGTATGTTAATTATACTTGAATTAAAAAATAAAATTTTAAAATTATAGATAAATCAAAATAGAATTCTAAAAAAATGTTTAAGTAACCTAGAGAAAGGTAGGAAATGAAAATAAAGAAGTGAAAAATAGAGAACAGGCAGAAATAAAAATAAGAGGATAAATCTATAATATAACATTATATATTAACATTTATTGATGAATGATTGATCAAATCAGAAATCGCCCAAATGGAAAATGGACAAAGAAACTGGCCAGACTTAAAATTAGCCGGGCCTGAAATTAACCAAAATTCTTTGTTCCTTGGGTCTAGTTAAAAGATTTTTCTTATGTGCATTTAAAACCTACTTTCATTTCATTTTTATCCGTTGTAGGTCTTCTACAGCTTCATAGAACCAATCTCAAAAACTAAATTTTATACTGTCAAAACCTCAAAGTAAGCAATTTCTTCATACTGTTAACTCATATTAAATTTAAAGTCAAATAAAAATCTTAAATTTTTTTCCCACATGAACTTCTTCAAAATTACGTATGCTGTATACTATATTGTACTTGGAAGACTTTACACTTATTCTTATTAAATTTCATCTTATTAGCTTCAGTCCAATATTCCTACCTATTGTGACACTTTCTGTTGTGTCTGATTTTGATTAATTCTTTTAGAAAATTAAACAAGCATCCTTCCACCTTAACAAAGCCATTTATTAGCACAGCTCAATGAGAAAGGCCTATGTCATTCTGAAGGGGGTCTCTCCATGTTGATACATGTCCACTCTTTGAGTATGGTTGATTCATTAGCCTCAAGCCTACCTTATATTATCATCATCTAGCTCACACTCTCTTATTCAGGAAGATATTATTAAGAACTTTGTCACATTTTGTTGAAATCAAAATATACATGTCTGCAAGCTTTTCTCTAATCTACCAAACCTGTTATCCCTATCCAGAAAGTGAAGTCATCACAATTTTTTATAAGCTCTCCAACTGTCCGATCTCAATTGTAGATTCCACTTGTTCTATTCCTTTCCTTAGTAACTTTGGAACTCAGCTGTAATTACATGTAAAAATAATCAGCAACTTAGAGACTATTAGTAACAGATTGGAAAAATATTAACATATTGAATCATAAATGTGGAAAAAGAGAACTAAGTATTAAAATGAACTAGATGAATAGAGTCAACGAATTAGTGGCATATTTTTAAAAACAATATTGCTGGGATGCCTAGGTGGCTCAGTCCATTGGACGCCTGCCTTCGGCTCAGGTCATGATCCCAGTGTCCTGGGATCGAGTCCCGCATTAGGCTCCTTGCTCAGTAGGGAGCCTGCTTCTCCCTCTGCCTGCCCCGCCCCCTGCTTGTGTTCCTGCTCTCGCTATCTCTCCCTCTGTCAAATAAATAAAATCTTTTCAAAAAATCAAAAAACAAACAAACAATATTGCTACTTATGCACTTAAGTAGGTTGTGTGAAGTAATTTTTTTTTTTTTTTTGTAATTTTACTTAATACTGCCCAAACTAAACTCCTAACACACAGTTCCAATCCTACCCCTTTAATACTCAGAAACCCTCAGTGGACCTCCATTGCCTTCCAAATTAAGAATAAACTCTGTAGCCTGATATTAAAAACTTTCAAGTTATGACCCTAATGTACCTCCAAGACTGATTTATGCCTAGACCAAAGCAAAACTTCCTGCCAAACTTCACCACAATATATTCCTAGAATGCCTATTCATTCAATCTTTCAAATAATTTGAGGGTCTACTATATACCAAGCTGAATGCTGGAAATGAACAATGAGCAGAATTGTATCAGAAACCTGCCTCATGAGGCATATTACAGGCCAGTATTATTAGTGTCTTATTGCTGCTTTAACAAATTACCACAAACTTGGTGCCTTAAAACACCACCAATGTGTTAGTGTAAAGTGCTGGGGGTCTGCAGTGTGACACTGGACTCATTGGGCTACAGTCAAGCTGCCAGCAGGGCTGCATTCTTTCTGGAGGTTGTAGGGTTGAATCTATTTCCTTGCCTTCTCCAGCTTCTAGAAGTCAACTTTACTCCTTAGTTTATGTCCTCTTCCACCATCCTCAAAGGTAGCAACGTTACATCTCTCTGACTCTTCTTCAATATTCACATCTCCTTCTGGCTCTTCTGCTTCCTTCTTGAACTTTTCAGCATCCTCGTGATTACATTGAGCCTAATAGGATACTCCAAGGGTCAGCTCATCAGCAACTTCAGTTTCATCTGCAACCTTAATTCCCTGTGCCATGTAACCGAACATATTTGTATGTTCCAGAGACTAGGATGTGAACATCTTTGGAGGACCATTATTCTGCATATGTAATTACAGGTTTAACTAGTAATAACACAGGTTTAACATATACTGAATATTTATATAGCCAGTATTTGCCTGCTACTCAGTGGTGAATTCAAAACAAAACAAAAACATTTACCCCTCTCATACTAACCCCTCCATACTAACCACTTCACAAGAGTCACTTCATTTAATCTTCTCAACAGTTCCATGAGGTAAGTAATATTCTGTATGCCCCATTTTACGATGAGCAGTCTAGAACTATTCTTTCCCATCTAAGTTTCTTTGCTCATTTTCCCCATCTTCCTCTTTGTATCCATCTTTTGAGGCTCCTCAATAAAGCCATGTGACCTCCTATGTGCTATCTTCCTTTTCTGAGGCTGTATCATTTTGTTTTTATCTCCCTTATAACATGTCCCCATCCATTCCTCCACCATATTCTCATCTCCAGGAAAACCACTATTACTGAGGGGAATGTGTTGTATCCCTAAATTGTGTCAGAACAGAAGAAAGGTTGTGAACCATCTAGATTATAAACTCCTTCACAGCAAGACACATTAAAAGGCAGAAGCATTAAAAGGAGTGTCTTACTCATCTTTCTACTTGTCATTTATTTGTCAGGTATATAGCAATAATGTCTTAATATTTATTTTTCTCAGCATATAGTACTTTATAGTATATAAATACTTCAGCTATTTGATCCTCAAAGAGCCAGGTGAGGGTAACAGGAAAAAATGTTATTATACTCATTTTATGGACGAGGAAATGGAAGCCCAATAAATGTAACTGTTGTGTTCAAGGTTAAAATGATAAAGCTGGATCCTGAACCAAAGTTTTCTGATTGAAAGACCAATATTCTTTTCTGTACTGTTTCTCCCTGTTCATGGTAAAAACAATCAACATTTTGAAGAAAATCTTTTTTTTTTTTTTTTAGATTTTATTTATTTTTGAGAGAGAGAGTGCACACACAAGCAGGGGGGAGGGGCAGAGGGAAAGGGAGAAGTAGACTCCCTGCTGAGCGCGGAGCCTAATGCAGGGCTCAATGCCAGGACCCTGGGATCATGACCTGAGCTGAAGGCAGGCGCTTAACGGACTGAGCCACCCAGGTAACACTTGAAGCAAAACTTTTAATGTCTAAGTTTACAGAATCTTCTTTGGCTATCTTTATAACTTTGCCCTTCCTGTTCTCATTTTATTCTAATTTTAGCCTTGAGTGACATGAATAAACTAAATAACCCTTTTTATCTCTCAAATTTTTGAACTAAAGGGATAGAAAATAAATTACTTTTTAAAGATGAGAGACATAAAAAGTAAGACATTATGGACCAGTGGTCCTCAACTAGCTGGGGCAACAAACCCATGCAGTTAGTGCAGTGGCCCAGGGTTCACAGCCAGGGGCCCCTGGCAACTGTGTCCAGTGTGGGAGGCACCATCCTGGGTGAACACAGAATGCTCCTCAGCTGGGGCAATGGCTTCGACTGCAATGGCTCCCTTTGGCAGTGGTTGCCTGGACACTGGAGAATTCTCAAGGAATAAAATTTTGGTATGATTTGGAAAAAGGAAAGAAAGGGAAAAGTTAGACTGATTCTAGTTTGTGGGCCTTTGTAAGGGCTACCAAAGAAGTCTGTGCTGCCTTAGGCACTTGGTATTTGCTTGCCACTCAGCGGTGAATTAAAAACAAAAAACAAAACAAAACAGAAACATTTACCCCTCTCATAGCCGCCCCCCTTTAAACCCTACCCCACACAAGAACTAGTCCCTGGCTAGACAAACTCACCTCCTCTGCCGGAGGAGTTTTTTATTAGCCATGCACAGAGGGTGGTCCATAGTAGACTTTGCTTAGAGGCTTATTTTTGCTACTTCACCATTATAATCATTTTATCCAATTCAACCCAACCTCAAAGGGATATGATACACCACTTGTTTTTTCTGCTTTGTACTCTAGAGGGGGAACCACAATGGTTGAACTTTTTGTAGCCCTCTTCAACTGTGAAGCAAAATCCTGGGGATGAAATGCAAGCTGGGGATGGTGGGGAGGGCTAGTCTAGATCCTCAACGGCATTGTTGATAATCAAATCAACCCAGAGACTACCCACCTCCAGAAGCCTAGTTAAGGAATCAGTATATGTCCTTATGACTTCAACTACTATTATGTGAAGATAAACTTGTCCTAACTGATACAGACTGCCTGGTTATTGTGATATGAGCTCCATCTCCACGCCCACAGATATCCCCTAACACACCTACCCCCACTGACTACCAATGTTAGAACTTCTGCCAAAACTGTTTTGTTGTTTTTTTTAATTTCAAAATACATGGGAATACAAACTAGTACAGCAGCTGTGGAAAACAGTATGGAGTTTCCTCAAAAAGTTAAAAATAGAACTACCCTATGATCCAGCAATTGTACTACTGGGTATTTCCCTAAAGAATATAAAAACACTAATTCAAAGGGATACATGCACCCCAATGTTTATAGCAGCATTATTTATGATAGCCAAATTATGGAAGCAGCCCACATATCCACTGAATGGATAAAAAAGATCTGTTATATGTAAATATATATACATATAATATGTATATATATATTCATGTACACACACACACACACACACACACACACACACACACACCCCACAATGGAATATTACTCAGCCATAAAAAAGAATGTGATATTATAATTTGCAACGACATGGATGGAGCTAGAGAGTATGATGCTAAGTGAAATAAGTCAGTTAGAAAAAAACAAATACCATACGATTTCACTCATATGTGGAAGTTAAGACACAAAACAAACAAACAAAAAAGAAAACTGGGATGCCTGGGTGGCTCAGTGGGTTAAGCCTTTGCCTTTAGCTCAGGTCATGATCCCAGGGTGCTGGGATCGAGCCCTGCATTGGGCTCCTTGCTCAGCAGGGAGCCTGCTTCTCCCTCTGCCTGCAGCTCCCCCTGCTTGTGAACTTGCTCTCTCTCTCTCAAATAAATAAATAAAATCTTAAAAAAAAACAAAAAAAAAAAACAAAAAACAGACTCTTAACTATAGAGAACAAACTGATGGTTACCAGAGGGGAGGGGGATGGGGGGATGGGTTAAACAGGTGGTGGGGATTAAGGAGTGCACTTGCTGTGATGAGCACCGGGTGATGTATGGAAGAGTTCCATCACTATATTGTACATCCAAAATTAATATAATACTGTATGTTAACTGGAATTTAAATAAAAACTTTTTTTAAAAAAAGAAGAAAAAACAAAATAAAACAAAATAGGTGGTAATATCCTTTTTGAGAAATTCCCCTACATTAGAATCTCATATGTTTAAAAAAAAAAAAGAAGAAGAAGAAGAAGATAGCAGGAAGGGAAGAATGAAGGGGGCGAAATGGGAGGGGGAGATGAACCATGAGAGACTATGGACTCTGAGAAACAAACTGAGGGTTCTAGAGGGAAGGGGTGGGAGGATGGGTTAGCCTGGTGATGGGTATTAAAGAGGGCACGTTCTGCATGGAGCACTGGGTGTTATGCACAAACAATGAATCATGGAACACTACATCAAAAACTAATGATGTAATGTATGGTGATTAACATAACATAATAATAAAAAAAATTTTTAATAAGAAATGATAAAAAAAAGAATCTCAAATAATCACTGTCTCAAGCAATACATGATTAACTTAGAAAATATGTTAGAGAAGAAAATCCCAGAAAGACCACAGGGTTTTATCATGTGTAAAATATTCCAAATTACTTAACTCTGATTTTTGGAGATTTGTAGGAAGATTTATTGGAACTATTTTCCCTGAATTGTGGCCAGGTCACTATTTCAGCAACCCTCTCCCACTCTGTCTAGCAGCTAGGCTGTAACTCAGTGACCCTTGCTTGCCCTCCAGGTGAAAAAGATCCAGGGTCCTCTCCCATGCTGTTTTCCCAGTTTCTATCACACTTGTGCCCACCAATGAATTTTCAAACTAATCAGACGGTAGGATATATGGTAGTGAACTTTAATATAAAATGCATTTATGGCAAAGATAATATTACAGTAACATTGATTTTAATTTTTTTAAATTTACTCAGTAACATCAATATTCAATTACTTATTTTTATGTTTCCTTAGTTTTGTCCAATTTTATGTTCTCATATAGCTTTTCCACTTAATATACAATTATTTCTCCATATTTTTATACAATCTTAATACTTAATGCTTCTAGTTCTTCATCACAAAATATTTCTTTCATTAGGATGTTCAAATACAATATTAGTAGGATATTTAGGACATGAAGACATTGTTTTCAGTTTTTTAGGATTATAAACAATACTCAAATGTACCTTTCCAACATTTTTTCTTCTTTTCATTACTTTCCTAGGATAAACGTCCGGGGTCAAGAAGCAAGAAAAAAATGTACACTCCTTAATACATATTACTATATTGATTTCTAAGAAGATCATACCAACTTATAATACTTAAGCAACATATGAGTATGGTTTTTTCCAACCTTCCTAGCACTAGATGTTTTATATATTTTAAGCATTTTTGCATGTAATTCATTATTATTTGATTTGCATTTCTTTTATTCCTAGTAAGAGTGAATATTTTATATTTCTTAACTTCTATTTATCGTTGATTTTTCTCTTCATGTTCTTTCACAATTATTTATTTATCGTGGTTTCTTGGTGGTAAACATTTAAAAGAAAACATATTGGCCTATTATGCTGTTAAACTCTTTTATTACATATCATTGTATATATTCCAAAGTTAGTAAAGTTTTCACTGAAATTTAGACTTAAGGTCTACAGAGGTAATACTTTCTTTAAAGGTTAGTTTCTTATTATCATACTTATATAGCTTGCTTTAATGTTTCTGTTTAGGCTGTGAACAAGCAATTTCCTATGCTCTAGCTTTTACCTTCTTCAAAGTTCTGATCTGTGATTTAGATAGGATGATAGGTGTCAGACTTATCAAACAGAGATCCCATGAAGTCATAAGATAGCTAATCCCCTTCTGAACCATCTGAAACACTGAGCCAATTCTAAAACATGTAATTTCATAGAAATAAGTATAAAGTTTAAACCTGGGGTCTAATAACTCAACTATAAAAATATAAAAGAACCACATCTTAATAGCAGCACATGTTTAAAAGGAACAAAGCTGTTCAGTTGGTAGCAAGCTTAATAGGAGTCAGTGGTAGACATTTGCTGCCCAAGACCTTATCTGATCCTACAGTTATTCAACAAATAATCACTATGCTCTGTACTCCTTAGACCATTCCTGGAGTATTGTGTATGGTTCTGGGACACTGGGGCATTAGAGCCTATTTCCCAGAAGAATAAGGAAGATGAAGTGACTCAACACTAGATCACGTAAAGAATGGGAATTTGGCTTGGGATATTTTGCCTGGAGACTAGCAGTCTCATGGAGGATGTTATTACTGACTTGCAAACACTTTAATATTTGCATGTTCTCCGAAGATCTAATTAGGGAAGCAACTAGCCATGGAGCCATCATATGATTAGAGAAAAGGACCTTCACTGGACAGATGAATTTGAGAAAAGCGCCCCCTTCTCTGGACAAACACTGCAATCACACTTTGGGGCAGAGTATGGCTGCATTTCAGTCCCCATGCGTTCCCTTGGTCACTCATTTTTGTGTACAAATTGTTTAATTTTATACAGTGGCCCTAGTGCTAAAGAAGGGTCAATAAATTATGGTCATGGACCAAATCCAGCCTGTCGCCTGTTTCGGTAAATAAAATTTTGTTGAAGACAGCCACACTCGTGTGTACTGGCTATGTTTGCTTTCCCACGGCAACATGGGATGAGTAGTGGCAAAGGGCTGTAGGGTCCACAAAGCCTAACATATTTCCCATTGGCTCTTTACATAAAAAGCTTACCAACTCCTACTCTGTAGTGCTTTTTAATTTTCATCTCTTCACAAATACCAGAATTTGGGGTGGCCATTAAGGACTTAAAGGGGGAGTGCTCATTTTTAAGAAGATTTTGGGAAAAAAATTTTTTGAACCTTCCCAATTATTAGGCTATTTGTTTGCCCTTCAGCAATATGATGTTATTAGAGTGTGCATGTGTTAGATGCTTCTGCTTATAACTGAAATTCACTTGGCTTTAAGTAGGCAGAGGTTATTGGAAGGGTAGCTTGGTATCTCTGAGAATCTGATGGCGGAGGTGCCAAGCCCTGTAAGGAACCTAGAAGTCCTTGATCCCCATTCCTTATCTCTGCTTCTCTCTGTATAGCCAACTTATTTCACTTGTAATGATCTTTTAATCCAAAGGTATAATTATATAAGGTTAAAACTCACTGTTCTGGGGCACCTGGGTGGCTCAGTCATTAAGCATCTGCCTTTGGCTCAGGTCATGATCCCAGGGTCCTGGCATCGAGCCCCACATGGGGCTCCCTGCTCGGCGGGAAGCCTGCTTCTCCCTCTCCCACTCCCCCTGCTTGTGTTCCCTCTCTTGCTGTGTCTCTCTTTCTGTCAAATAAATAAATAACATCTTTAAAAAAATAAAATAAAACTCACTGTTCTATAAGACAAATGAAGAGCAGTCTCTGCTCTACTGCTTCTCGTGCCTTGGTAGTCATTTCCCAGAAGCAACCATTTTCAACTCTTCTGGCATTTCTTCCACCCATGTTTCTAAATAACATGCTTATACTGTCATTTCTTGATTCTTCGGTTTTAAATATTATTTTGTGTTTTTCTTACTATGGAAGATGAAGATGCTCCTTTCTTCTACCTCCTATTTATATCACGTATTTTTGCTAAACTGGTATCTGACGTTTACATTGCTATGACTGTGAATAAGGCAAACTTTCTAATGGTTAAACCCTTCCAAAAATGGAAGAAATATCTTGTGAGCTTACTGAATTCCTGGAAACTGTAGCTGGAGGGCAGGTATTTTCTTATTTATTTTTATATCTCCAGTACCTTCTACAATTCCAGCATATGTGAAGTAATCTTTAAATGGGAATGTATATTGTGAAAGAATCTGGCATTTAATATTTCCCCCAAAAACATCAAAGTAGTAATCATAGGGGAAAAAATCATGTGTTCATGGGAGTAGCACTTTTATTTTCCTTCAAGAACTTTCCCTTGCCTTCACAACTTGGCTAACTGGTGCAAGAGGCCTACCTTTCGCCCTGTCTTGACTTTGGCATGCCTTCCTCACCAAGCTTAATCATTTCTAGATTTTGATTGAAAGTGAGAGACACGGGGCTCTTCCTTTCACTTGAACACTCAGAGGCCACTGCAAGGTTATTAACTGGCCTAATTTCAACACTGTTGTGTCTCAGGGAACAGTGGGGCCCAAAGAGGGAGAGAGATGAGGGAATGGCCAGTCAGTGGAGCAGTCACACACACCCCACATTTATTAAGTTCACTGTCTTATATGGGTGCAGTTCGTGGCACCCCAAAACAATTACAATAGTAACATCAAAGATCACAGACCACCATTAACAAATATAGTAATAATGAAAGAGTTTGAAATATTTCAAGAAGTACGGAAATGTGACACAGAGACATGAAGTGAGCAAATGCGTTGGAAAAATGGTGCCGATCGATTTGTTTCACATGGGGTTGCCACAAACCTCCAATTTGTTAAAAAAAAAAAAAAAAAGAAATGCAGTATCTGTGAAGCACAACATGGCAAAGCTCAGTAAAACGAAGCATGCCTATATAGAGAGAAGCAGATAAGAGGAGGAGAGCCACAACCTTTCAGTGCTTCCAGCTTCCGAAGGGCATCCTGAGGTCCTGAATGTGTGGGTTTAGCACACATATTTCACAGCAGAAGGATATGTTGGTTCAGTAACAAGAATTGAGATGAAGTTTCTAGTTTAAATTTAGGTTATTTTTACTTCTATTGCCATGTAGATCTATAAAAACAATGCATGAATTTTTGTGACAACAAAGGTTACTAATGTTCAGACAGAACCGTGAGCAGAGCAGGAAATGTGATTCTGTGTAGAACCAGATAAAATCATATGTAACTAAGAGGCATACCAAACTCAAGCCAGGGCCTTCATTTAACTTTCAAGAATATCATCTTGACCTACAGTATTACCATCTTTGGGATCATTATTAATTCTGGAATTTAAATTAGTATTTACTTTATTTTATAATAAGGATGAACCCTTCATTCACCTGAAACTACAATGATTTCATGTATCAATTCCTTCTTAGTATAAAATGGGGGAGGAGGAGGAAAGGGTGCTTTTATTCAGCACAGTGCTAGCCTCTGAGTAAGATACTTTACCACACTGATCTAAGTAAGATTCCATGAGAACCAAGAAAAAAAACAATCAGAAACTTTCTGTACTTGAAGCTATAGAGTTGGTCTTCAGTGAAAGGACATGGACTCTCCCAAGAAGATTTTCTGAAAGATGAATTCCTGTTTTGATATAGGATGTAGCCTTTGGTCAGGGGTTGCAAATCCACAGAAACACTTCATTAAAACTTGCACAGATTTAATAACCATGAAAGTTTAAAAGAATTATGAATCTCTGACTATTTTTGAAAAATTATTGCTTCTGTCATCACTGGGTCCTCATTCAACAAGGTCACAAGGGCTGGACCTGAACAGGTTTTATAACTTATTTGAGTCCTCAGAAATATTTAAATTCACAATCCTTGGACTCTGAAATCTCAAGGTTATCAAATCAAAGCTCAGGGCCTGGTTCTATTTCATCCCACTTCACTATTGATCAAGTCTTTGGTAGCTTCACGGAAGTGAAGTTACATCTTGGTGCTTTGAGAACTTTTACACTGTCAAATGGATACAGCTTTGCAATTTACTTTTTTGACTCTATCTTCTTGAAACTGGTCTTCTATTTTTATTAGCTTGTTTGTGAAAAATTTGGACTATATTTATAAAGCCAAAGTTCCTATGGGTCATCAATTTCATTAAAAGGGTAGGACAGATAACATGGAGAAAATATTCTTTTGATAGGATACAATGGGGAAGATATTAAGTAAATGATTAATATTAGAAAAAGTAGTACCATATTACAGTAGTACCATGTTACAGGACACCATTTCCCTGAATTCCCTGAGGATCTTTATAAATCACTAAAGATACTTAGACCTCACTTTGAAAACTAGAAACTACAATGCAGAGTCACACCAGTAATAGTGTGTTGATGCCTCTTGCTCACCCCTGAAGTCAGGACACCTACAGCGAACAATCTGAAGTCTAATGGGTAGAAGTTATTCTTTAATATATTTTAAATGCCAAAGAGCAAACTAAGCATACTCCCACCCAAAATAGGTAGAATTATAGTTTAAAAAAAGAATTTTCTTTTACTGTTTTGTTAAGACTATTAGCACCACTCCTTATGTAACTTTTTAATCCATATCTGAATTTTAGTACTTATTATGTTATTTTATAGTTGCTTACAGTTTCTTTTTCTGAAAAGTCTTGAAGACACAAATCAAATTTCCTTTGAATCCCCAGCTTTTAACAGAGTACTTAGGTGTTCAGTAAATATTTGTTAAATGGATAAATATATCAATTCACTAATTTTACAAGAGAAAACTTTTGGGGTAATTACCATGATTACTCAAATGTTCAAATCTTAAAAGTTGGGCTCTAAAACAATTAAATGATTGGTCTCTTCCTTAGTTTCAAGTCTGTGTGTGTGTGTGTGTGTGTGTGTGTGTGTGTGTGTGTGTGTATGTTTTCCCTATCATCTTCCTTTTATTTGTCATCCTCTAAAGATGTTTATGTGGCTGATGTCATCCTATGGAAGACTCAGTCTTAAGCTTGACAAAATGCCCAGCCAGGCTCATGAAGCTTACAGAAGTTATAGTTCATTGCAATAAGCATGAAAGGTAGATTCTTAACCAAGAATACCAGGATTTCAGTTTGGTTTCATGACCCTTACAGTGGGAAGTTTTGGTTGATGGCAATAACAATCTGCTTGTCCCAGGGAAGGTCCTACCAGGTGCAGGAAACACTGAGTGAAACCTTTCCTATCCTCCAATAATGTCACTCTGAAACTCCAGCATAATTACCTTAAATGACTTGCGGAAATAAAAAGCTGGTTTTCACAAGCCAGATCACCTGGATTTCCCATTTAGATGGCTGACACTATTTGTTGCTGTGCCACCAGCACCTTCTTGCTACATTGTCCACCTGTTATACAATAGTGCCCAGGCATGAAATATGCTAGCTGCACCTGTAACAGTGAACAGTCTGTGGGCATGCCCCTCATAATCAGAGTAGTGGTTCTCTTAGTGTTCATCAAAATTACATGAGGAACTTGCTGGACATATACTCCCAGACTCCACTCCCAGATATTCTAATTTAGTAAATTCAGGATGAAGCCAGTTAACCTCCAATTTCAACAAGCACCTCAACTGATCCTGATGAAGGTGGTTCACAGCTAACACTAAGATATGTTTCACTAGAGATGATATTATGTTTTATTATGCACCTTTTCTTTTTTTCATTTATTTATTTTCTTAATTTAAATTCAATTAACATATAATGTATTATTGATTTCAGAGGTAGAGGTAATTCATCAGTCTTATATATTACCCAGTTCTCATTACATCATGTGCCACGTACCCTCCTTAATGTCTACCACCCAGTTATCCCATCCCCCCACCTCCCTCCCCTCCAGCAACTCTCAGTTTGTTTCCTATGATTAAGAGTCTCTTATGGTTTGTCTCCCTTTCTGGTTTGGTCTTGTTTTATTTTTTCCTCTCTTCCCCTATGATCCTCCATTTTGTTTCTTTTTTTTTTTTAATTTTATTATGTTAATCACCAATCATTTCATCATTAGTTTTTGATGTAGTGTTCTATGATTCATTGTTTGCGTATAACATCCAGTGCTCCATTCAGTACGTGCCCTCTTTAATACCCATCACCAGGCTAACCCATCCCCCACCCCCTCCCCTCTAGAACCCTCAGTTTGTTTCTCAGAGTCCATAGTCTCTCATGGTTCGTCTCCCCCTCCGATTCCCCCCCTTCATTTTTCACTTCCTGCTATCTTCTTCTTTTTTTTTTTAACATATAATGTATTAATGTATTATTTGTTTCAGAGGTACAGGTTTGTGATTCAACAGTCTTACACAATTCACAGTGCTCACCATAGCACATACCCTCCCCAATGTTTTGTTTCTTAAATTCCACATATCAGTGAGATCATATGATAATTGTCTTTCTCTGATTGACTTATTTCGCTTAGTATAATACCCTCTAGTTCCATCCAAATCACTGCAAATGGCAAGATTTCATTTTTTTGATGGCTGAGTAATATTCCATTGTGTGTGTGTGTGTGTGTGTGTGTGTGTACATCTTCTTTATCATTCATCTGTTGCTGGACATCTTGGCTCTTTCCATAGTTTGGCTATTGTGGACATTGCTGCTATAAATATTGGGGTGCATGTGCCCCTTCGGGTCACTACATTTGGATCTTTGAGGTAAATATCCAGTAGTGCAATTGCTAGATCGTAGGGTAGCTCTATTTTCAACTTTTTGAGGATCCTCCATACTGTTTTCCAGAGTGGCTGCACCAGCTTGCATTCCCACCAACAGTGGAGGAGGGTTCCCCTTTCTCCGCATCCCCACCAACATCTGTCATTTCCTGACTTATTAATTTTAGCCATTCTGACTGATGTGAGGTGGTATCTCATTGTGGTTTTAATTTGTATTTCCCTGATGCTGAATGATGTTGAACACTTTTTCATGTGTCTGTTGGCCATCTGGATGTCTTCTTTGGAAAAATGTCTGTTCATGTCTTCTGCCCATTTCTTGATTGGATCATTTGTTCTTTGGGTGTTGAGTTTGATAAGTTCTTTATAGATTTTGGATACTAGTCCTTTATCTAATATGTCATTTGCAAATATCTTCTCCCATTCTGTCAGTTGTCTTTTTATTTTGTAGACTGTTTCCTTTCCTGTGCAAAAAGCTTTTTATCTTGATGAAGTCCCAATAGTTCACTTTTGCCCTTGCTTCCCTTGCCTTTGGAAACGTGTCTAGCAAGAAGTTGCTGCAGCCGAGGTTGAAGAGGTTGCTGCCTGCATTCTCCCCAAGGATTTTGATGGATTCCTGTCTCACATTTAGATCTTTCATCATATTATGCACCTTTTCAATGGCAGCAATCCACTGGCCCTCTTTCACTCCCACCTCCCAGATCTCCATATATTTTTTATGAATCTTTCTCTCATTGTAACTCAGTTTTCTATATAAACACAGACATATAGCTATTTCCTTACTGTTTTTAATATCTTCTATATACTTAATTCTAGACCAATTTTTATGATATGTTCCATGGAAATTCAGGATTGTATGAAGATTTTCTAAGGGATTTTAAATTATTCATAGGAAAAGAAATGTTTTCCTCTGATGTATACTTTATCTGGAGACATACAAAATATTCTCAATTTCCACTACCTTGGAAAGGACAAACAGAAAGCCACTAGAATAGTTGACAACTTTATAATACATTTATGAATGTCTGCTTAGTTTAAAAAAAATACTTAAAAACTTGCAATCAGTGTTTCCCATACAAAACTTCCAAGAAAATTCGCAGGTGACAAAACAGTAAGTCAGCTAAGATAATATCCTAGGTTCACTGCACACCAGACAGGCTGCCCATAAATCTTTGATTGCTTTATAGCTATATGAACAGTCCAATCAGAGACAGACTCTAATCTTTATAGCATTAAGGGTTGAGCCTTCATTTGTAATATTTGAAGTATGGGAATTAAAGGCAGAGTAGAGTTTCCAGGAGCCTGTATTTTCATTAAACCAAATTCTTCCATGCTTCTGTGCTTCCTGTTTTCAAATGCTTTTCATTCTTTTGTGAGGGTCTGGTCCATTAAGATGTCTGAAATGTGCATCCTTTGGGTGTGCTTAAGTAAAAGCCCTGCATGGCTGGTCTGCCAGAGTCCACCCCCTGTGAATGAAGTTGAATGCACTTGAATAAGCAATGATGTATGAAGACCTTAAAAAGAACAGCACTGGTGATGGAGTTTCAGCTCCATTCTAAGCAATGAACCCTTCAAGATGCAATGGAGCAATCTCTGCCAAGTCAAATGGGAACACAAATGTAAACCATCCAACTCTATTTAAACACCCAGAGAAGGAAGAGAATAAATCCATGCTTATGATGAGGTTTTGGTGGTCCTTTAAGAACAAGTCATGCTAAATCAGCAAATATTTATTGAGCACATTCCATGTGCAAGACTATTAATGCAAATGTTTATATTACTTATAAGGCATATAGGTAATATATATAAAGTATAATAAATACATATAAATACTAAATATTTATTGATGTAGGACCCAGAAAGACATACCCCAATCTCTAGGCTTATCTGCAGAGGACTTAAAAGAGATTTGTCTGGTCCAATGTGAGATGGTCCCATTGGACCCTGCTAAACCCCAAACCTCTTCAAGTCTCCTATGAGAATAATTGGCCAAAGGGTCAATAGTGGGTGGGAATCAGGAAGTTTTCCGCGAGGTGCAAGATCCAAAACATCAGATGGTCAAGCTAGATTCATGTTTTTCAAATTGTAGTTTATGAAATAATTAGTAAGTCATAATCCAACACATTTTTAATACAGAATAGAATAGAGAAGAGGAAAATAAAGTATCAGCCACACTTTTTTCAAGTTTATTTATTTGTTATTTGAGTGACCTCTACACCCAGTGTGAAGGTCAAGCTCACAATCCCAAGATCAAGAGTCACATGCTCTTCCAACTGAGCCAGCCAGATACCTCTCCATCCACTTGTAAGTCCTGCCAGTTCTCCCATTTCAGACTCCACTAAAACTCCTTTTCCAGCCGCTCCTACTGGTTGTCCCCTAGCCTATTACAAATAGTAAGTGTAAGCATTGTTCCATGAAATATGTTAGTTGTGTGGGGGGAGAGGATGAGAGAGAGAGTGTGTTTGTGCACGCATGCACATGCAAGCCCTAAGTTTTATGCAAATACATTCTAATTATACCAGACATTTAAAGAAGCGTTAATACCTATTCTTCTCAAACTGTTCCAAAAAATAGAAATGGAAGGAAAATTTCCAAATGACTTCCACAAGGCCAGCATTACCTTGCTTCCAAAACCCGACAAAAAACCCACTAAAAAGGAGAATTACAGGCCAATATCCCTGATAAACATGGATGCAAAAAAACAAGATATTAGCAAATAGAATCCAACAGTACTTTAAAAGAATTATTCATCATGATCAATTGGGATTTACTCCTGGGTTGCAGGGGTAGTTTAATATTCACAAATTAATCAACATGGTAAACCACATTAATAAAAGAACAGATAAGAACCATATGATCCTCTCAATAGATGCAGAAAAAAGCATTTGACAAAATACAGCATCCATTCTTCATAAAAACCCTCAACAAAGTAGGGATAGAGGGAACATACCTCAACATCATAAACACCATATACAAAAGACCCACAGCTAATATACTCAATGGGGAAAACTGAGATCTTTTCCTCTGTGGTCAGGAACAAGACAGGGATGTCCACTCTCACCATTGTTATTAGACATAGTACTGAAAGTCCTCGCCTCAGCAATCAGACAACAAAAAGAAATAAAAGGCATCCATATTGGCAAGGAAGACATCAAACTTTTGCTATTTGCAGACAACATGTTAGTCTTTGTAGAAAATTCTCAAGACTCCACCAAAAAATTACTGGCACTGATACATGAATTCAGCAGTCACAAGGATATAAAATCAACATACAGAAATCTGTTGCACTTCTATACACCAACAATGAAGAAGCAGAAAGAGAAATCAAGAAATCAATCCCATTTACAATTGCACCAAAAACCATAAGATACCTAGGAATAAACCTTACCAAAGAGGGAAAAGATCTGTAGTCTGAAAACTATAGAACGCTTACTAAAGAAATTGAAGAGAACACAAAGAAATGGAAAAACATTCCATGCTGATGAATTGGAAGAACAGCTATTGTTAAAATGTCCATACTACCCAAAGCAACCTATACATTTAATGCAATCCCTACCAAAATACCACCAGCATTTTTCACAGAGCTAGAACAATCTTAAAATTTGTATAGAACCACAAAAGACCCCGAATATTCATAAATTCTTTTTCATATCTTTAGTTTCCATATATACCTACCTCTTATTCATATACAGACTTTCAACAAAACTATAAATACTCTCTCAAAACTGTTAAATGCATCTGGCAAAATGTCAGTTTCATTACTTCTAAGGGACTTCCCTTTTGGTATCCTCAACCCTCATGTGCCATACTGAATCAGTCTTTTTTATTATTATTTTTTTTAACCTGCTCATCTGCTGTCATCCTGGATTCTCTCTTTACCACCAGCCTGGGAAATCTCTGTATCTCTCTCCTGTGTTGGATCTCTTTGGATATCTGGATCCTATGTCATCATCTTTCTTGGTTTACTCCTTCATTTAGTAGAACACCTCCTCTAGTAGCTTCTTGGAAAAAAAAAAAAAAAAGATGCATATGCTTTAAATTTTTTGAGGGTTTGTACCTAACTCTCACAATTCATTAAAAGTTTGAGAATAGAATTCTGGGTTGGTAAGTACTTTCCCTCAGCATTTTAAGGAGACTATTCCACTTTCTTCCAGTTTCCAATTTTACTGTGGAGAAACCTAATGCCATTCTGATTCCTGAACCTTTGTATCTGACTTGCTTATTCTTTCTGGAAGCATTAGCATCTTCACTTTGTTCTCAGAGGTCTCAAAATTGATGACTATTGTTTCGTTGTGGGTTTTTTTTTCCCCCATGCCTTATGCTGGGTACTTAATGTGGGAACTCAAATGTTTCCATTCTGGCAATTTTTTGCACTATTTCTTCATTTCCCCCCTTCTGTTTTCCTGTCTCTCTATTTCTGGAACTCCTTTCCTTTGCCTAATTTTCTTTTCTCCTTTCTATCTCTGTTTCTTTTTGCATATTGAAAGCTTTCAACTTTATCTTCTAACTCATCTATTAATTTTTTTACTTCTGCTATCATATACTTAATTTTTAAGATTCTTGCTGTTGTTCTCTGAATGTTTCTTTTCACTTATTATTTTCTCTTATCTCTCAAATTTTAATTATAATTTTCTAGTGTTTTCTGCCCCTTGCCTTGTCTGTGTGCCCTCCAACTTCCTTTTTATTTTTTCTTCCAAGTTTTTACTTAAATTCCAGTTAACACACAGCATAATATTAGTTTCAGGTGTACAATATAGTGGTTCAACACTTCCATACATCACCAGGTGCTCATCACGACAAGTGCACTCCTTAATCCCCATCACCTATTTAACCCATCCCCCACCTACCTCCCCCCGGTAACCATCAGCTTTTTCTTTATAGTTAAGAGTCTGTTTCTTGATTTCCCTCTCTTTCTTTCCCCCTCCATGTTCATTTGTTTTGTTTCTTAAGTTCCACATACGAGTGAAATCATATGGTATTTGTCTTTCTCTGATTGACTTATTTTGCTTAGCATAATGCCCTCTAGCTCTATCTATGATGTTGCAAATGGCAAGATTTCATTTTTTTTTTAAGATTTTATTTACTTATTTGACAGAGAGATACACAGTGAGAGAGGGAACACAAGCAGGGGGAGAGGGAGAGGGAGAAGCAGGCTTCCTGCCGAGCAGGGAGCCCGATGTGGGGCTCGATCCCAGGACCCCGGGACCATGACCTGAGCCGAAGGCAGATGCTTAACCATCTGAGCCACCCAGGTGCCCCAAGATTTCATTTTTTTTATGGCTGAATAATATTCCTCTGTGTGTGTGTGCGTGTATTCCACATCTTCTTTATCCATTCATCAGTCGATGAATATTTGAGCTGTTTCCATAATTTCGTTATTATAGATAATGCTGCTGTAAACATCAGGGTGCATGTATCCCTTTGAACAGAATTTTTGTATCCTTTGGGTAAATACCTAGTAGTGTAATTGCTGGATAGTAGGGCAGTTCTATTTTTAACTTTTTGAGGAACCTCCATACTGTTTTCCATAGTGGCTGCACCAGTTTGCATTCCTACCAACAATGTAATAGGATTCCTTTCTCTCTACATTCTCGCCAACACCTGTTGTTTCCTGTGTTAATTTTAGCCATTCTGACTGGTTCCAAGTTCCTTTAATTTTTTTTCCCCTTCAGTTCTGTCTATTCTATTTCATGTTGGAGTGATTCTTCAATTTTCTGGTGGTCCTTGGATCTTTCATCATATTTAAAGATGAAGCACTAAAAATTGGATACTGAGTACATGGGGCTTTTAAACCTCTCTTGCACAGACACAGAGCCATTTGTTGGGAATCCCAAACCAACAATATCGGTTGGTTTTTCTCTTGGTTGATCAGTACCCAAAAACGAATGCTCCAAATTCCTGCCTGGGGTGTGTAAGCCTCTGTCAACATCTTCTCTATAGACAGGGCACTTCGAATGCCTGTTTTTTGTTTTGTTTGTTTGTTTGTTTGTTTGTTTGTTTGTTTGAAGTAAGCTCCATGCCTAGTGTGGGGTTTGATCTCAAGGCCCTGAGATCAAGAGTCACATGCTCTACCAACTGAGCCAGCCAGGTTCCCTTCTGTCAACATTTTGTTAGAGCTGTGTAGGCTGCAGGAAGAAAGAATTCCATCTTTTTAATGCATAGAATTACCCTGTTTTCAGGACAGTCCTCTGCCCACAGGTGTGCCTGCTCTCCCTGAGGCCAGAGTCCTTCTGATTCAAAGAGTCACCTTCCATCTTCCTCCAGGTTGGGAGAGGAGTAGTTGCCTGGTATTGGGGTATAGGAAAGAGACCTAGGGGCCTAACTGACTGATTCTCACTTAGAGTTTCAACTCAATTCACTTTCAGATCCAATTTCTAGATCTTGCTGAGGTACTGCAGCAAAATCTTACCTGCTTTTGGGCATTCTTCGTTGTTAAATTAGTCTTTAGCATTATGTGGTCTCATCTTTTGTTTTTGTACTCCCAAAACTGTGTTGCAGTTGGCTTCCCTTTCATCCACCTTGTCTTTGGGGGGTTTATGCCTTTAAATTTTTATTTTAGTAGAGTTAGCATAGATTAATAGATGTCATGTTTTCTTAGCTTTTTTTTATTGTTATGTTAATCCCCATACATTACATCATTAGTTTTAGATGTAGTGTTCCATGATTCATTGTTTGTGCATAACACCCAGTGCTCCATGCAGAACGTGCCCTCCTCAATACCCATCACCATGCTAACCCATCCTCCCAACCCCCTCCCCTCTAGAACCCTCAGTTTGTTTTTCAGAGTCCATCGTCTCTCATGGTTCGTCACCCCCTCCGATTTCCTCCCCTTCATTCTTCCCCTCTTGCTATCTTCTTCTTCTTCTTTTTTTTTTTTTCCTTAACATATATTGCATTATTTGTTTCAGAGGTACAGATCTGAGATTCAACAGTCTTGCACAATTCACAGCGCTTACCAGAGCACATACCCTCCCCAGTGTCTATCACCCAGTCACCCCATACCTCCCACCCCACCCCCCACTCCAGCAACCCTCAGTTTGTTTCCTGAGATTAAGAATTCCTCATATCAGTGAGCTCATATGATACATGTCTTTCTCTGATTGACTTATTTCGCTCAGCATAATACCCTCCAGTTCCATCCACGTTGTTGAAAATGGCAAGATCTCATTCCTTTTGATGGCTGCATAATATTCCATTGTATATATATATACCACTTCTTCTTTATCCATTCATCTGTCGATGGGCATCTTGGCTCTTTCCACAGTTTGGCTATTGTGGACAATGCTGCTATAAACATCGGGGTGCACGTACCCTTTCGGATCCCTACTTTTGTATCTTTGGGGTAAATACCCAGTAGTGCAATTGCTGGATCATATGGTAGCTCTATTTTCAACTTTTTGAGGAACCTCCATACTGTTTTCCAGAGTGGCTGCACCAGCTTGCATTCCCACCAACAGTGGAGGAGGGTTCACCTTTCTCCGCATCCCCACCAACATCTGTCATTTCCTGACTTGTTAATTTTAGCCATTCTGACTGGCGTGAGGTGGTATCTCATTGAGGTTTTGATTTGGATTTCCCTGATGCTGAGCGATATTGAGCACTTTTTCATGTGTCTGTTGGCCATCTGGATGTCTTCTTTGGAAAAATGTCTGTTCATGTCTTCTGTCCATTTCTTCATTGGATTCTTTGTTCTTTGGGTGTTGAGTTTGATAAGTTCTTTATAGATTTTGGATACTAGCCCTTTATCTGATATGTCATTTGCAAATATCTTCTCCCATTCTGTCAGTTGTCTTTTGGTTTTGTTGACTGTTTCCTTTGCTTTGCAAAAGGTTTTTATCTTGATGAAATCCCAATAGTTCATTTTTGCCCTTCCTTCCCTTGCCTTTGGCGATGTTTCTAGGAAGAAGTTGCTGCGGCTGAGGTCGAAGAGGTTGCTGCCTGTGTTCTCCTTTAGGATTTTGATGGACTCCTGTCTCACATTTAGGTCTTTCAACCATTTGGAGTCTATTTTTGTGTGTGGTGTAAGGAAATGGTCCAGTTTCATTCTTCTGCATGTGGCTGTCCAATTTTCCCAACACCATTTGTTGCAGAGACTGTCTTTTTTCCATTGGACATTCTTTCCTGCTTTGTCAAAGATTAGTTGACCATATAGTTGAGGGTCCATATCTGGGCTCTCTATTCTGTTCCATTGATCTATGTGTCTGTTTTTGTGCCAGTACCATACTGTCTTGACGATGACAGCTTTGTAATAGAGCTGGAAGTCCGGAATTGTGATGCCGCCAGCTTTGCTTTTCTTTTTCAACATTCCTCTGGCTATTCGGGGTCTTTTCTGGTTCCATACAAATTTTAGGATTATTTGCTCCATTTCTTTGAAAAAAGTGGATGGTATCTTGATGGGGATTGCATTGAATGTGTAGATTGCTCTAGGTAGCATTGACATCTTCACAATATTTGTTCTTCCAATCCATGAGCATGGAACGTTTTTCCATTTCTTTGTGTCTTCCTCAATTTCTTTCATGAGTATTTTATAGTTTTCTGAGTACAGATCCTTTGCCTCTTTGGTTAGATTTATGCCTAGGTATCTTATGGTTTTGGGTACAATTGTAAATGGGATCGACTCCTTAATTTCTCTTTCTTCTGTCTTGTTGTATAGGAATGCCACTGATTTCTGTGCATTGATTTTATATCCTGCCACTTTACTGAATTCCTGTATGAGTTCTACAGTTTTGGGGTGGAGTCTTTTGGGTTTTCCACATAAAGTATCATATCATCTGCAAAGAGTGAGAGTTTGACTTCTTCTTTGCCAATTTGGATGCCTTTTATTTCTTTTTGTTGTCTGATTGCTGTGGCTAGGACTTCTAATACTATGTTGAATAGCAGTGGTGATAGTGGACATCCCTGCCGCGTTCCTGACCTTAGGGGGAAAGCTCTCAGTTTTTCCCCATTGAGAATGATATTCACTGTGGGTTTTTCATAGATGGCTTTTATGATATTGAGGTATGTACCCTCTATCCCTATACTCTGAAGAGTTTTGACTAAGAAAGGATGCTGTACTTTGTCAAATGCTTTTTCTGCATCTATTGAGAGGATCATATGGTTCTTGTTCTTTGTTTTATTAATGTATTGTATCATGTTGATTGATTTGCAGATGTTGAACCAACCTTGCAGCCCAGGGATAAATCCCACTTGGTCGTGGTGAATAATCCTTTTAATGTATTGGATCCTATTGGCTAGTATTTTGGTGAGAATTTTTGCATCCATGTTCATCAAGGATATTGGTCTGTAATTCTCCTTTTTGATGGGGTCTTTGTCTGGTTTTGGGATCAAGGTAATGGTGGCCTCATAAAATGAATTTGGAAGTTTTCCTTCCATTTCTATTTTTTGGAACAGTTTCAGAAGAATAGGTATTAATTGTTCTTTAAATGTTTGGTAGAATTCTCCTTGGAAGCCATCTGGCCCTGGGCTTTTGTTTGCTGGGACATTTTTGATAACTGCTTCAGTTTCCTTAGTGGTTATAGGTCTGTTCCGGTTTTCTATTTCTTCCTGGTTCAGCTTTGGTAGTTTATGCATCTCTAGGAATGCATCCATTTCTTCCAGGTTATCTAATTTGCTGGCATAGAGTTGCTCATAATATGTTCTTATAATTGTTTGTATTTCTTTGGTGGTGGTTGTGATCTCTCATCTTTCACTCATGATTTTGTTGATTTGGGTCATTTCTCTTTTCTTTTTATAAGTCTGGCCAGGGGTTTATCAATCTTGTTAATTCTTTCAAAGAACCAGCTCCTAGTTTTGTTGATCAGTTCTACTGTTCTTTTGGTTTCTATTTCATTGATTTCTGCTCTGATCTTTATTATTTCTCTTCTCCCACTGGGTTTAGGCTTTATTTGCTGTTCTTTCTTCAGCTCCTTTAGGTGTAGGGTTAGGTTGTGTATTTGAGACCTTTCTTGTTTCTTGAGAAAGGCTTGTATTGCTCTATGCTTTCCTCTTAGGACTGCCTTTGCTGCATCCCAAAGATTTTGAACAGTTATGTTTTCATTTTCATTTGTTTCCATGAATTTTTTAAATTCTTCTTTAATTCCCTGGTTGATCCATTCATTCTTTAGTAGGATGCTCTTTAGCTTCCATGTATTTGAGTTCTTTACAACTTTCCTCTTGTGATTGCGTTCCAGTTTCAAAGCATTGTGGTCTGAAAATATGCAAGGAATGATCCCAATCTTTTGGTACCAGTTGAGACCTGATCTGTGACCTAGGATGTGATCTATTCTGGAGAATGTTCCATGGGCACTAGAGAAGAATGTGTATTCTGTTGCTTTGGGATGGAATGTTCTGAATATGTCTGTGAAGTCCATTTGGTCCAGTGTGTCATTTAAAGTCTTTATTTCCTTGCTGATCTTTGCTTAGATGATCTATCTGTCCGTTTCAGTTAGGGGGGTGTTAAAGTACCCCACTATTACTGTATTATAGTCAATGTGCTTCTTTGTTTTTGTTATTAATTGGCTTATATAATTGGCTGCTCCCATGTTAGGGGCATAGATATTTACAATTGTTAGATCTTCTTGTTGGATAGACCCTTTAAGTAGGATATAGTGTCCTTCCTCATCTCTTATTACAGTCTTTGGTTTAAAATCTAATTTGTCTGATATAAGGATTGCCACCCCAGCTTTCTTTTGGTGTCCATTAGCATGGTAAATGGTTTTCCACCCCCTCACTTTCAGTCTGGGGGTGTCTTTTGGTCTAAAATGAGTCTCTTGCAGACAGCATATCGATGGGTCTTGTTTTTTAATCCAATCTGATAGCCTGTGTCTTTTGATTGGGGCATTTCGCCCATTTACATTCAGGGTAACTATTGAAAGATAGGAATTTAGTGCCATTGTATTTCCTGTAAGGTGACTGTTACTGTATATTGTCTGTGTTCCTTTCTGGTCTATGTTACTTTTAGGCTCTCTCTTTGCTTAGAGGACCCCTTTCAATATTTCTTGTAGGGCTGGTTTTGTGTTTGCAAATTCCTTTAGTTTTTGTTTGTCCTGGAAGCTTTTTCTCTCTCCTATTTTCAATGAGAGCCTAGCTGGATATAGTATTCTTGGCTGCATATTTTTCTCATTTAGTGCTCTGAATATGTCATGCCAGTCCTTTCTGGCCTGCCAGGTCTCTGTGGATAGATCTGTTGCCAATCTAATGTTTCTACCATTGTAGGTTCAGGTCTCTTGTCCCGAGCTGCTTTCAGGATTTTCTCTTTGTCTCTGAGTCTCATAAGTTTTACTATTAGATGTCGGGGTGTTGACCTATTTTTATTGATTTTGAGGGGGGTTCTCTGTGCCTCCTGCATTTTGATGCCTGTTTCCTTCCCCGAATTAGGGAAGTTCTCTGCTATAATTTGCTCTAGTATACCTTCTGCCCCTCTCTCTCTTTCTTCCTCTTCTGGGATCCCAATTATTCTAATATTGTTTCATCTTATGGTATCGTTTATCTCTCGAATTCTGCCCTCGTGATCCAGTAGTTGTTTATCTCTCTTTTTCTCAGCTTCTTTATTTTCCATCATTTGGTCTTCTATATC
>NW_022589707.1:81312393-81350796 GCF_004348235.1 Phoca vitulina
GTTCCATGCTCATGGATTGGAAGAACAAATATTGTGAAGATGTCAATGCTACTTAGAGCAATCTACACATTCAATGCAATCCCCATCAAAATACCATCCACTTTTTTCAAAGAAATGGAACAAATAATCCTAAAATTTGTATGGAACCAGAAAAGACCCCCCATAGCCAGAGGAATGTTGAAAAAGAAAAACAAAGCTGGTGGCATCAGAATTCCAGACTACAAGTTCTATTACAAAGCTGTAATCATCAAAACAGTATGATACTGGCACAAAAACAGACACATAGATCAATGGAATAGAATAGAGAGCCCAGAAATGGGCCCTCAACTTTATGGTCAACTAATCTTCAATAAAGCAGGAAAGAATGTCCAATGGAAAAAGACAGTCTCTTCAACAAATGGTGTTGGGAAAACTGGACAGCCACATGCAGAAGAATGAAACTGGACCATTTCCTTACACCACACACAAAAATAGACTCCAAATGGTTGAAAGACCTAAATGTGAGACAGGAGTCCATCAAAATCCTAAAGGAGAACACAGGCAGCAACCTCTTTGACCTCAGCCACAGCAACTTCTTCCTAGAAACATCGCCAAAGGCAAGGGAAGCAAGGGCAAAAATTAACTATTGGAACTTCATCAAGCTAAAAAGCTTTTGCACAGCAAAAGAAACAGTCAATAAAACCAAAAGACAACCGAAAGAATGGAAGAGGATATTTGCAAATGACATATCAGATAAAGGACTAGTATCCAAAATCTATAAAGAACTTATCAAACTCAACACCCAAAGAACAAATGATCCAATCAAGAAATGGGCAGAAGACATGGACAGACATTTTTCCAAAGAAGACATCCAAATGGCCAATAGACACAGAAAAAGTGCTCAACATCGCTCGGCATCAGGGAAATCCAAATCAAAACCTCAATGAGATATCACCTCACACCAGTCAGAATGGCTAAAATTAACAAGTCAGGAAACGACAGATGTTGGCGGGGATGCGGAGAAAGGGGAACCCTCCTACACTGTTGGTGGGAATGCAAGCTATTGCAGCCACTCTGGAAAACAGTATGGAGTTTCCTCAAAAAGTTGAAAATAGAGCTACCCTATGACCCAGCTATTGCACTACTGGGTATTTACCCCAAAGATACAAATGTAGGGATCCGAAGGGGTACATGCACCCCAATGTTTATAACAGCAATGTGCACAATAGCCAAACTATGGAAGGAGCCAAGATGTCCATCGACAAATGAATGGATAAAGAAGATGTAGTATATATATACAATGGAATATTATGCAGCCATCAAAAGGAATGAAATCTTGCCATTTGCAACAACATGGATGGAGCTGTAGGGTGTTATGCTGAGCGAAATAAGTCAATCAGAGAAAGACATGTACCATATGATCTCACTGATATGAGGAATTCTTAATCTCAGGAAATAAACGGAGGGTTGCTTGAGTGCTGGGGGGTGGGAGGGATGGGGTGGCTGGGTGATAGACACTGGGGAGGGTATGTGCTATGGTGAGCGCTGTGAATTGTGTAAGACTGTTGAATCACAAACCTGTACCTCTGAAACAAATAATACAATGTATGTTAAAAAAAAAAAAAAGAAGAAGAAGAAGATAGCAGGAAGGGAAAAATGAAGGGGGGAAATTGGAGGGGGAGATGAACCATGAGAGACTATGGACTCTGAGAAGGAAACTGAGGGTTCTAGAGGGTAGGGGGATGGGTTAGCTGGTGATGGGTATTAAAGAGGGCACATACTGAATGTAGCACTGGGTGTTATACGCAAATAATGAATCATGGAACACCAGATCAAAAACTAGTGATGTAATGTATGGTGATTAACATAACATAATAAAAAAATAATAAATTCGCTATCAGACATATTACTTATCTCCATTTTGTTTAGGTTTCTTGCTATGATTTTGTTCCCACTCTTTCATTTGGAACATATTCCTCTGTCTCCTCATTTTGTCTATTGCTGTGTCTGTTTCTATGTGTTAGGAAAATCAGCTACGTCTCCCGCACTTGAAAGTAGTGGCTTTATGAAGAAGAGGTTCTGTAGTGACCCACAATGCAAGGTCTCTTTTGCACCAGAAAATGGTGCTTCGGGGGTGTCTCTTATGTGTGTTGTGTGCACCCTCCTGTTGTGGCTGGGATGTGTTTGCTTTCAGTCCAGCTGGCAATGGCTCTCTTTGCCTGTTGTGGGCAGTCTGGTGCCCGTGGTGTTAGTGGGCCAGTCCAGGGGTGCATTGGGCTGGAGTTGAGTAAGACCAGGTGTTTGCCAGAGATGAAGTAGCACAAAACTACAGGGCACTTTCCCTATGTTGTCCCCTGAGAAGCTTTTATTGGTGGATGGGGCCTGCAGGCAGACCAGCTGCCTGCCCCCAGCCCACTGCTGGGGTCATAGTCAGACTGGTGTGTGGTTATCTTCCCCTCTCCTTGGAGCAGGACTCACTTTGGAGTGGTGTTGGTGCTTGTTTGGGCTGCGTGCACACTGCCAGGCTTGTGGCACTACTTTGATGGGATCTTGCCAAAGGCATTTCAGAGTGGGTGGATCTGCTTCACTGTGGCCTCTTGTCATGTCCAGCTGTGGAGAATCTCTTATGCCTGTCTTCAGGCCACTTTCCGGGTTATTTAAGCCGCCGTGAGTGTTCTCTAGATGCCCACATGGCAAGAGGTGAGCCCAGCGTCCTCCTACTCTGTCATCTTCCCAGCTGCCTCTTTTGGCCCACTTTTTAAATCTCACTTCCACTCCATGTCACCCACTCCACAAGCTAACACAGTGTCTGATGCATATTTATTCAAGAAATATTTATTGAGGATTTTTTGTACACACATTTTTGCTAGGAAATGCGGACATAGGAATAAGGAAGTACCTACTTTTTATTACTGAGTATATGGGCTACTACCAAAAAATTCAGTTTCAGGATGTATTCTATACATTAACACCTAGGTTTTATAGATATTGCATCAGAAATTGGTAAAGGAAAAAAAAAATTGGTAAAGGATACACAGAGTGCTACCTATGCAGAAATGTCCAATGGGTCAGGAAAGAGTGGTGTCATAAGCTTTATTTTGTTGGAAGATGTCTCTGGGCAAAGTGATCAGACTGGGAAAAGAGACATCTAGATAGTGAGATATTTGAGAGTCCCACAGTAAAAAGGTCTGGGCCCTGCCTGATGACCCTCCATCAAAAAGCCCAGCCTCTACACACAGAGCCTCCAATCAGATTTTAGTACCTGCTTCCAAATATGGGCAGACAGTCAAAGATCACCAAACATTTGAGGAAAGCCTCCAGTGTGAAAGATGGAATCCAAA
The DNA here is from genome assembly GCF_004348235.1 of Phoca vitulina. Lineage (NCBI taxonomy): Eukaryota > Metazoa > Chordata > Mammalia > Carnivora > Phocidae > Phoca > Phoca vitulina. Next base: position 81,315,714 of record NW_022589707.1, read on the forward strand.
ACAAACCACAACAACTCAATAGCAAACTGGGAAGAAACACGAATTAAGGAAAAATAATTTCTTAATATAATTGATATCTTTAGGAAAATATCATAAAAGATGATGCATTCAAAGTCAGAGATAGAAGGCTCTGGAGAGGGACATTCAGAGAACAAAAGAAATTTAAAAATGATAGTAGAAATACAAAACTCAGGGCGCCTGGGTGGCTCAGTCATTAAGCGTCTGCCTTCGGCTCAGGTCATGATTCCAGGGTCCTGGGATCGAGCCCCGCATCAGGCTCCCTGCTTGGTGGGAAGCCTGCTTCTCCCTCTCCCACTCCCCCTGCTTGTGTTCCCGCTCTCGCTGTGTCTCTCTCTGTCAAATAAATAAATAAAATCTTTAAAAAAGGAAAGAAATATAAAACTCATTAAAACAGGTGAATGACAAAATTGAGGAAATTTTCTAGAAAGTAAAACCAAAAGAGGATGACTATAGATGATCTAACTTTCAACCATATGAGTTCCAGAAAAAGAGAACAAGAACGAAAAAAAGGAAAGTATCAATGAAATAATTCCCAAAATTTAAAGATAAAATTTTCCAAGTTATGAGTGTCCACAGAGGGCCCAGCAAAACATCACAAAATTTCAGAATCCAGGAAGAAAGGGAAGCTCTAAAGTCCTCAGGGTAGTAAATAGGGAACAATTACATTCAAGTGATCTAGAAGCAAGAAGACATCAGACTTATATTGCAAAACTAATAGCAAAAAGGCAATGGATGGACAATGCTCCCAAAATGTGGAGGAAAATTTACTTCAACCTAGAGTTCCATACTCAGACAAAATATCAATCCAGTAGTAGAGACTAGAGACATTTTAAGACATCCAAGGTCTCAAAACATTTACTTCTCTAGCACCCATTCTGAGACTGGTACTGGAACACGTGCTCCACAAAAGAGTGAGCCAAGAAAGGGGGAGGCAAGTGACACACAGTTATTAGAGATCTTACAGAAGAGAGGTGATAGGGAAGCCACAGGGTCATAGTGAATGGAAATTTCAGGATGACAGTGGATGCAGGCTCAGAGAGCACCCAGGCCAGAAAAGAACAAAACAAATCACACTGTAAGAAATCCTCCCCCCAAAATAAAATAGAATATCTGAGTGTCTGAATGTATTGAGAAAAGATACAGATTTTCCAGACAGCTTAAACATGAAATAGTGAAACATAAAAGTAAACCAAAAGTGAAGGAGATTAAAACAAAAAATTGTACAAGAAAGGAGGTAAGTGAGTGGTACACTACATGGCTCAGGTGGGAATACTGGCAACAGTCATAATATTGTAAATGGCGAGTATTGACCTAACTAAAAATGTAACCAAATTGGGAGAGGAAAAGTGAGGAGGATGTGTATGACATCTTGAGGGGTGAAAGATGGTAAGGGAGCATGAAATACTTATTTTCTATAATCAGAATTCAACAGATAGGTTGAACTGGAAAAAAAAATCAGAAGAAAGCAGTATAAGGATGCTACTTAGAAAAAAGAGGCATATACCACCAGAAGCATCTTAAAAATTTCAAAGTAGCTGCCTCCAAGAGGCAGAAATAGGGGTGCATGCCCAGAAGAAATCTGATTTTTATTCTTAAAAAAGACAAAAAAAAAAAGAGTTACCACACTTCACTGGATCTCAATGTACCAAGATGCACTATTTTAAGTACCACTAAGAAAAAACCTGAAAAATTAGGACAAAATGCCCTCCCACAGCTTAGAATCTTTTATATTGATTGAAAGAGCTATTTGGGGCTTTTTGTATATATTTTTTATATCTTATACATACATAAAAAAGAAAATGTAAATGAAATCAATTAGCAATAGTATTTCTAAAGCTTCTTCTACAGTCTAACTCTTCTAAGTTCTCTTGGACACAAAGTGGTTGATCTCTGTATTTTTCCAGACAGTATTGATCTCTGTGCTATCCAGAGTATTGGCAACATACAGCATCTATTAAAAGACTGCTTACTCTGCCTTCCTAAGTAAGCCTCTTAATACTTTAATATTGTCTTTGGATTTTCTTCCAAGCTGCTGACACCCATTCTGTAGCTTTTGATTCTGTCATGACTTGATTTTACCAGAAGGTGTCAATAAAAGTTTATTATACAACAGTCAGGACTCGTTTTCCTTCCTCAAATGGTCCTTGAATGATTGTTGAATAAAACACCAGGGAGTTGCAGTTGTCCAGTGATCTCATCCCAAATAACAATCAAGTTTATGCAAGCAGATGATGATCACTATGTTGGAACAGCTTCCTGACTGACCTCAGGTAGGACACACTGACAACTGTAGGATGTATCCCAATTTCAGACATGTGAAAATATAAGATCACACGAAAAACACAATTATCTTCAATACATACTTTAAAGCCTAGAAGAAGAAAAGGAGGAAGGTGAAGAAAAAGAGAGAAGACAAGACTATTCTAAGAATCCAGACAAGAACTAAGACACAAGCAGTGGGGATGGAGAGAAAGAGGCTGAGTTCAAGGCATATTTAGAAATTGGAATTGACAGGTCTTGTTGCTGATGGAAAGCTGATGATCAGGACAGCAAAGGAACAGAGGATGACTCTAAGGCTTCTAGGTTATAAACTGGATAGGAAGCAAAAAAAACTATTGTGGGGGGGAGTAATTCAATTTTAGATACACTGAATTTGAGGTTTCATTTGACATTCTAGATAGAGATGTCCAGTAGGCAGTTGGGAATATAAATCTGCAGCTTAATAGAGTTGCCTGGTCTACAGATATAAAATTAGGAGAAATAAATCTACGGTACTGGTTAACATTGCCCCTGGATAGCCTATTGAATTTAAAACAAAACCAAACACCCGATACTGTATTAGTCATTATTTACAAAGTATATACAAAGCAAAAAATTTACTGTGACCAGTTTAAGAGGAAAGGAATTCATTACAGAATACTAAGTAGCTTACTTAGGAAGACTACTGGAAAAGACTCTATCCAGAGCCACACTGCAGAACTGGGCAGCTAAAGAAGCTGCTGCCTTTAAACATGATCAGAGATCTATAAAATCAGGACATCATCTGCCACATCAGAAACTACTGTTACAGGTACTTGCTCCAAAAATACACACATTATGACCATTCAGATCTGTACCAGCAAAGACATGCCCCCATGCCCTGACTCCCTACATTCAAATTAGCTCTAAATCCAAATCTTATACAAGTGTATCTATTTGATCAGCAGAACCTAAATTACAAACAGAACTCTACAGCATATGAAAAATGTTTTGCTTTATTGACTTGCTTTGTTGGGGGGTAGGGGTTCTTTGGTTAACGTTCTGGCTTCCACATGTTAGGAGGAGGCTGGTCTGAAATGCACGATAAGCGAGCCAAAGCACATTACCTACCCAAAAGATCAAAAACATTCCATTGGGGAAAATGAACACTGGAAGTGTGAGAAACCAGTAAGGATACAGAGACGGCATGGTCAGAATGGTGAGCGCCATAATGAGCACGCTGCAATGGAGACCAATAGAAAAGGGAATTTTTTGAAGAAATGAGTGGTAAACAGTGTCAGAAGCTGCAAAGATGTAAAAAGTTTGAACAGCTATAAGATCTAAAGACTATCTGATGGAGTTAGCAAAAACGGTATCCTTTGGTGACCTTGGCAGGAACAATTTCAGGGAAGTGGTTAAGGGGAATGTTTGAGATGGGTTAAAAAGTGATTGGAAAGCACAGACTGATTTCACAGAGTTTAGCCTCCTCTTAAATATTAAGTAACCTCTGGGAGCCTGAGGTTCCTCATCTGGTGGAATGAACTTTTACACACCTTGTAGGTTTGTTCTAAGTGTAACTTAGTGTGGCCAGGCCTTTACCACTATAGCGGAGATGATAATAATAATAATAATAATAATAATAATAATAATAATAATAACCACCTCACTTTTGTACCTGGGGTCTCCCCATGTGCAAAAAACCTGTTTGGGGTTTTGGGGAGCTCAGTCCTTCACCCCCTCATCGCTTCTAGCTCCTTTCTCCATAGGTCATGACCTGTGGAGATCAAAGTATCAACTTTATTAATGGTAAAGCTGGAATGAAGAAAACAGCTTGGGCTTGAGGCCAAACTGAACTTGCACCCCCCACCAGGGAAAGGAACCAGACCCCGCCCGGTCTGCTTGCCAGGGCCCTTACCCATCGTTGAGGCAAGAAGCAGGAGAGCAAGAACCAGGAGATAAGACCATATGTGAGCAGTGACCCTGTCTGGCAAGCAAACAGGAGAAGGAGCCAAGAAAAGGATGGAGAGAACAATGAATGTTTCCTCCATGCTACATTCCAAAGAGGGTGAAAGTGTCTGTAGAAACCACAGAGGGGAAGAGAAAGGTTCTCTCCAACTGAGCAGTGGAGGCAACTCTCACTGCCCATGAACAAGATAGCTTCCACATCATAATCCATGCAGGGGGGAGGATGGCTCTCCTCCAGTTGGTTCTTCATTTGCCACAAAAGCTCACAAGGAAATGAACAGGGGGTAGCCTGACCAACAGCCTCCACTATACCTGCTACTCTAGACTATTAAGTAGGTAAATTCAATTCACTAAATAGGATAGTTAGGATGCATTAAGAGATACTGAGATACTCCAGTTCCCCTTGCTGACCAAGAGCCAGGATTCCAGCCACAGATGGCCTCCAGCTGATATAGTCTTCAGAGTCTGAGTCAACTTCAGAGAGCTTCCTCACCTGACCTCACACCATTCCCAAGCAGCCTGCACCAGAGACTAATTAAAGTAGGGGTATAAAATCTTGGCCTTTCGATCAGAAGTGAAACAGCTCTGATGAGCAGTATTTGGTCCAAGGTTTCCATGCGGCCTTCCTGGGCCTGCACTACAGCTCACTTTTGGCTCATCTTGCTTTGTCTCCTTTTCTTTCACAGACGTTGATCTTTAATAAATGTTTTGCATCCCAGATTCTATCCCTGTATCAGCGTCTAGACAACCCCATCCTCATCAATAGTGTAGGGCAAATCAAGATCAAATTAATAGCAAACATGGCTATTCCCTTTCACTTCCCCAGTGAAGTGACAAAAAGAAAAAGACTTCCAGACCAGCTTTCATAAAGAGGCTGCTCCCCAATCCTTGCGATCCTGTACCCCAACCTTTCTGCCTCACTTTGATTTCCCATCCCCCATGACCCAGTTTCCCCTTCACGATTCTCAGTTTGGTGACTCAATTCACCTCCCTGACAAAAATCCATCTCATCTCTTAAGAGGCTGTGGCACTCCTGCTCTCATTCCATATCTGCTGTCAGATGCAAAGTCTCACAACTTCGGCCAGATGCTTGCTGAGGCTCTCCCCTGTTGGTCACCACTGATCTCTGAAAGTGCAGGAAAAAAGGGCTGGGGTTCAAGTGTGAGCAAGGTGGATATGAGTGCTTTAAACCCAGTTCAGGGTTTCCACTAGAGAGAACTATGACTCCCATATATATGATAAAGGACTTGTATCTGGATATATAAAGAACTCTCACAATTTAATGTTAGATAACCCAATTTTTAAAAGGGCAAAGGATCTGAACAGACATTTCTCCAAAAAAGAGGTACAAATGGCCAACATGCACAGGAAAAAATGCTCAATATCATTACCCATCAGAGAAAAACCACAGTGAGTAAAAGGTTTTCAGGTACACTCTGATTGCACTAAGAATTATAGACATCATAGTTTCATATCCATTATAATGTCTATAATCAGAATAACAAGTGTTGACAAGGCAGTGAAGAAACTGGAAACTTCCTACACTGCTGGTGGAAATGTAAAATAGTATAGCCACTTCCTCAAACAGTTAAACAGAGTTATCATATGGCCCAGCAATTCCACTCTTAGGTATATACCCAAGAAAAGTAAAAACACACGTCTACACACAACCTCACACATGAATGTCCATAGTAGCATTATTCATAATAAGGTAGATGTAATCCAAATGGCCATTAAGTGATGAATGGATAAAAAATGAGGTATATTCATATACTGAAATACTATTCAGCCATTAAAAAGGCACAAAGTACTAATACACATTAAAACGTGGATGACCCTTGAAAACATGAAGCTAAATGAAAGAAGCCGGTCACACGGGGCCACACATTGCATGATCCTATTTATATGAAATGGCCAGAATAGGCAAATTTATAGGGAAAGAAAGTAAATTAGTGGTTTCCCAGGGTTGGAACAAGGGGAGAACAGGGGGGTGATAGCTAAGACTTTCTTTTTGTGGTGATGAAAATTTCTGAAAATTGATTGTGGTGACGGTTGCACAATTCTGTGAATATATTAAAAACCACTGAATTGTACACTTTAAGTGGGTGAATCATATGGTATGTGATTTATATTTCAGTAGCAAACTTCTTCTGAAACTGAAAAAAAGAAGTGAAAGAGGTTGTAAGTATAAATAAGTTCATTGGTTGGGGTCAAAAAATTGAAATTTCTAACTGAAAACCTCAGGGTTCTTGTTGAAATAGAAGGCAAAGCCATCTGCTAAGGAGTTTATAATATGTCCAAGATAAAGGCAACAGAGGTGGTCCAGTTCCTTGAAATCAAGTTCCAATGTGTGTCATGAGAGTGAGGGGCCAAGGTGGAGTGGAGAGATAGGTGTGGGGGCCCAAGGAGACCTAAGGCTTAACTCACCTCGAAAGTATTTGTTTGAATCAAAAATTACTTCCCCTGCTAGCCCTAGTATGAGACAGCATTAAGGTGTCACTATAGCCTTAAAAATCTTAGAAATTGTCACTACGTTTGCCCTAGGAAAATCTTATTTTCATTCTACTAAATTCAGGGATAGTTATATGAGTTCGAATGGAGACCATACTCAAGTTATCTTTCTTTTATGGAGGAAAAAAAAGAAAAAGAGGTTTTTCAAGTACGCTATGATTGCACAAAAAATACAAAAACTACTTAGGAGAATAAGCATCCAGATATTTAGAGGCAAAACAACACATACTCAGAGCAATAAATAAAATATAAACACCTTCATCTACTGATGAAGGGAAGTCACCTGAGATCCTTTATCACTCCAAGGTAAGATTTACAGGGAGATAGCTGGGAGCCCTAAAGACATTTCCCCCTCACCTTAACCCCAATCCAGAGCACCTTCTTGGATCTCAGCTGATCTTCAGATCCCTGGGATCAGCCAGGTTTCTTCCCATTGATACCACCATTCTCTCTCAGCTGTGGGGTCCCTACACTCCCCCATTTCAAAATAAGGCTTGAAGTTGACATAATGTCCACACTTCCCTTGCCCCAAAATCAGTCCCTCCCCTCCCCCCGCCTTACTAACACAAACACAAATGACAATAAGGGCTCAAGGTTTCAAGAGAAACCAGTCTAGTTATATGAATAAAGGAATTTATTAAAGGGAATTGAATGTTTACAAGTTAAGTAGCATGGCTGGAGGAGCAGGCTCTAGGCTGAGCCTCCAGGAATAACCCCCAGAACAACGGAGAACTGACCAGCCAGGCAAGCTACTAGCTCTGCAACCATCAGGATGGTGAGCAACCAGTAAGCAGACACCGGAACTATTGATTTCATGAACCATATGGCTCACCACCGTAGCTGCGATGCAGGGATCGGAAAGGAAGAACCGAAGCTACAGCCACCACACTACACCTGCCTCTCCTCACCCATGAAGCTAGAGGCTGCACATCACAGCACACCTCGGAAAAACCTCCGCTCTTGTCCACCGGCAGAAAAATAGCCAAACACCAGAAGGGAGACGGCTTCTGTTTCACTTCTGCTTTCTACATGTAAACCAAAATGTATATAATAAAATACATCCAGAAGAGTCCAAGCAAATGTAGTTTTCTGCTTTCCAGCCTCTGCAGTACTGGAAGATACCAAAACGAGATAGAAATGTAGGCTGAATACCAGTCAGCCATGGACAACGCACATACGCATGCACGCACGCACACACGCACGCATGCACGCACCACACACGCGCACGCACACACGCACGCACACAAGCACCACACACACCGACTGTGTTGGCGGGGTTACTGACCCTTTTTGTTATGCAGATTTTTCTGATAACCCTCACAGCAAACATACCGGAAATATAAATGAAAAACATGGAAAATTACAGAAGTTCCAACATTTCACATGAGCTACAGAGTCCCAGCCCCTAGAGTCCCTGGTTATTGATCTCCTCTAAGGGATTAAGGAGATGTCTGATGAACAGCCTTGTGCTTTTAATACTCTGAAGGTCCAGGCTCACCAGTGCTCTCTGGTACTCTGTAATAAAGAGCCTGACACCATTTCTGATATTTGATGGCTGACAGCATTCAAGTCCTGCCACTCCCCCTTCCCCTTTTGCCCCACATCTGAGCAGTTGATAAAACTCATATGCTCCTTTCTTTGGCCCTGGGAGGAAGTTCAGACGATGCAAATCTTGGCCTGTGTGAGGGGAGGGACCTCTCACCTTAGCCTCATCTTCTAACCATTATAAACCCAAGCCAGTCACACCTCTCTGCTCTCTCAAGCCCTTTTCAGACCTACCTGGGAGCTTGCCTTGCTCTCCCAAAAAAGTCACGTCATATGAATAATAAATCTTTCATACCCTCTTGGTCTGCATGTGGCATCATCGGTCTTGACATTGGAACCAAGTTTTGTGTGGGAGGTCTGTCTTGCCCCCAAGGGATGCCCACAAGATACTCCACCCCACCACCACACACCACAACCATCCTACAACATACATTTCTGACCCCATCTTTGCTTCCCACTGGTCCCTGGTTCTTCCCAACAGACACCACCAAGGCAGAATGATGTCTCTTTGTTCTAAGTGGGGAGTTGACTTATCTACAGGACAAGATTGCGTGAGTCCCAATTAACCAGGGCTCTGCCCAGGAATGTGTCTCCCAGGGCATTTCCTCCCAGGGACCACATTATCTTTCACCCCGTTGCCAAAACCAGATTAACACCCCTTGCCCGTGTGAAACTCTTAATGGATAATTCATTCACAATCACTTGATGTGTCACCTGTGTCTGTTGTTCACTCTGCTATGTTCTTGGGGAGCCTGATGCCTCATCTAGCACCTTCATCTCACCTCGAGACTCTTTTAAACTGGGAGCACGAGTGATGCTACCCTCAAAGTTCAGACACATTTAATTCCAATGACATTTACCTGCAAACAACTAAGACCAACATGCTGCCTTTCATCAGTTATCTTTCACTGCCAGCCCAGATACAGACCCCTCCAGTCTCCTATCTTCTCCATGGTTTCTTCTTAACACTGCTCATTTTGCCTGGAATAAATTGCTTTTACATCTTCATCTGGTTAACTCCTCCCGTCCTCCTAGACTGTTGAGAGCTCTCTCTTCTTCACCAGCTAAGACTGCCCTTCCATTGTCCCCACGACAAAGGTAAAATAAATAAAAGATAACAGGGATTGCAAATTGGCAACTCAGGGTCTGATTCTGGCTAGAAGCTATATTTTATTTGGCCTGCGGAGAGTTTTAAAAAAAAAAACACTTTTTTCCAAAAGAACTCAAAGCAGAATCTCAAAGAGATTCGCACACTCATGCTTACTGCAGCATTATTCACAATAGTCAAGAGGAGGAAGTAACCCAGATGTCCATCAACGGATGAATGGATAAAGAAAATGTGGTATACAATAGAATATGGTATAAAATAAAATATTACTCATCTTTTAAAAAGCAGGAAATCCTATCACGTGGATAAACCTTGAAGACATTATGCTAATACTGAACCATATCTAAATTGTTTGAATAAAATTTATTTGTTTTGCATATATGGTTCCTTTAATATTTTGCTGTTATTCTCTTTTTTAATTTTTAATTTGTATATGTTATTTATAATTTCATAAGACATTGGTAAGTAGTTTTTGTCTTCATGCTGTTTTCTCAAATTTCAGAATCATGTTAATGATAATTTTCCCTCCATACTCTCAAAGAGCTTAAAATTTTTTTAAAAAAATTATTTTCTCCCTGAATATTTGGAACAACTTACCTATAAAAACTTCTGAACATGGAGGCATTTTGGGGATAATTCTTTAAATTTTTCCAATGTCTTTTCTGAACATATTCACATTTTACACTTCTCCTTCAGTAAAATTTAGAACTTTTTATTTTCAAATTTATCAACAGAATTTTATCTACTATTTTCTCATTTTAAATATTGTCTTTTTCATGAGGAAGCAAGCAGCCAAATTAAGAATGTGGAAAACTCAGTGGACATACAACTTTGTTTCTTTAACAAAGAACTAGCGATGAGGGGGGAGAGCTGGAATAGCTATTTTAGGCTTGAGCAACAGAATAACTAAATGCAATGTGTGAACCTTATTTAGATACTGATTGAAATAAAACAATTGTTAAAAAAAAAAAGTTTGAGACCATCAGGGTAAGTTGAACACCAACTGGTTATTAGATGATATTAAGAAATTATGAATTTGTTCAATGTAACAATGTCATAATAAAGGTGTACATTTCAAAGTCCTAATTGTTAAGGATATATACTGAGGTGTATATAGGTAAAATGCTATGCTGCATGAATTTTCCTAAAATACTCCAAGGGAAAAAGAAGTGGGGAATAGAGGAGAGAGAAAGAGGCATAAATAACGAGAATGACAATATGTTGATAATTGTTTACATTGACTGATAGGTACATGCAGGTTCATTGTACTATTTAAAATATTTGACATGTCTAAAATTTTTTCCTCTGTATTTCATCATTCTGACTGTTATTTAGGTTTTCTCCATTTCTTAATCTTCTGGAGATATTTTCATTTCGTTGTGCTTTTAGAGAACAAGCTCTTAAATTTGTTTCCTAATTATTCTGCTTTAAAAGTTAAGTGGGCTTTAATCCAAAAAATTAATTCATTTTATTTTTTAAGTTAATTTTGTTCTTTGTACAGCTCTTGAGTTGAATAATTTATTTATTTTCATTACTAACCAAAGTATGATTATCCCTAGGAGTACAGTTTTAGTGGAACTCCTAAGTTTCAACAGGCACCATCTTTAGGGAGTGAGAGGAGATGTGTATAAGGTAGATTGGGTCTCAATACTCATCCTACTGTGCTTCTTGATGTACCTTCTTGAACAACAGAACCTGAAAAGCTAGAAGCTGCATTTCCCAGATTCCCTAGAAGAGAGGGTTTTGAATGGGATTTAGACTTGGCCAATCAGAGGTATGTATACAAGTCTGGGAAGACAGAAGAAAGGCCCCGGCTGCTTCTGCTGTTGGCGTGTTGTCTGAAGTGATTACTCTGCCTGCCGCCGAATTAGCAGAGGCTAGTCACTAGCTTTATGAATGTCATATGGCAGGCATCCATGTGGCATATGGCACATCATCCTACTGGTGCAGATCACTGTCTGGTCCTCGAGCCTGTAGCGGGAAGGACCGTTTCCTGTTTGTGGCCGCCTCCTCCTCAGGACAGTAGGTTTCCGTAGCTATGGCTTTATGATGTGGAAGATAACAGCAGCTGTTTTGGTGACACCATTCGCAGTGTGGTTTTCAAAGTCATTTCTGAAAGCTCAACAGCATCTGGTCTTCAGCATACTCTTAACATTTCTACAAGCCACGTAATTCCCACTAATAATTCCCTTCCTAAACTGGCCTGAATGAGTTCTGTTCGCTGTAACGGAACCTTGGCTAATGTGATAAATGAAATTAGCAGTGTGGCTTTATACTACTTACGGCATGAGATCAGTTGCACTTGACAGACCCAAAGTAGCAATGACTTTAAAAAATAGAACTATATTTCTCTCTAGTATAAATGTCTGAGCTGGTATGGCTGTTTCGCTCTGCAAAGTTTAGGCCCTATCTTTTTGTTCTTGCCCTTGTCCACATGGTCCAAAACAGCTCATCACTATTTGTGTCCAGCCAGAGAGAAGAGAAAGAAGGGGAGGGAACATCCTTTTAAAGGCATAATCCAAAAAATGCTCACATCCCACTGGCCAGAACTATAGCATATGGCCACACTTGGCTGCTAGGGGCCGTGGTCACTTTAACACTGGTCTCTGCCTCTTGCTATCTTGACATATCTTATTATGATTACAAAACTCAAAAAAAAATTGGCCTGGTCTAGAAAGGGGAAACATCCTTAATTGTGCCATATCCTTTACTGCTTATTATTTTCTAAATATGTTGAGGTAGTAGTTTTCCCTCTCTTCTTTCATCCAAGAGTTATTCGATACCTTGCTGGTCAAAGTGTGCTCTGTGGGGATCGGGAGCATGAGCATCACTTGGGAGCTTACGGAAATGCAGGATCTCAGGCCTGACCTCAGACCTCCTGAATCAGAATCCACATTTTAACAAGAAGTATTGGTTCCAAAGTCAGACATCTACCTCCAGACCTAGAAGTAGCGGAAGCGGCAACATTCCTACCCTCTCCCCCGCTCAACCCACCCTACTCTGGAAGAGGGCTTCGGGGAACCTACATGGAGTCAATTTGCTGGGAGCCCCACCTTGTGGTGAATATAGCAACATAAGACAACGAGGTGTCACTGGAATTTGTAGGGTTCCATTCCAGTCTTTTTCTGTGCTCACTCCACCAGCCTTCTCTAGGATTTGTATCAACTAGCCTGGCTTTCTTCTCTTCAACCCTTACCTCTCCCTCACCCTTTCTCTCATGCATTCTTCTCTCCTTCCCATTTCTTTATTTTCTGGGTTATGATTCATTGCCCAGGGCCAGGGTTCACATGTTTTGAGTGGCTTATTTTAAGAAAATCTGAATTTGAATGCCTTTAGATAAGCCTGTGCTCTTGAGGGCACCACATTCCCCACCAGTCCCTAGAGTCTTGCACCCTGCCCATCCAATTAACTAATTTGCATTAATTACTTCCCTGACCCCTATGAAAATTTGAGTCTGTGAATCAGGCAGTGGTCCTTTTTCTTATGCCTGCTGGAATCCCTTGAGGGTTGAAGAGTTTACCATCCCCCACTGTAAAGGGATCAATATGCAGCTGCTGACCAATTCCTTTCAATTTATTTCTCCCATTTTTTTATTTTTATTTCTTTTAGTTTTGCATTTGGGAGTTTATTTTTTTTAATTCTTTTTTTTAACATTCTTATTTACTTATTTAAGAGAGAGACAGAGAGCATGAGTGGGGGGGAGGGGCAGAGGGAGAGGAGAGGGAGAAGCAGACTCCCCGCTGAGCAAGGAGCCCAATGTGGGACTCGATCCCAGGACCCCAAGATCATGACCTTAGCTGAAGGCAGATGCCCAACCGACTGAGCCACCCTGGCACCCCTATTTTTTTAAATTCTTATTTTAATTCCAGTATAGTTCACATACAGTGTTATATTAGTTTCAGGTGCACAGTATAGTGATTCAACAATTCCACACATCACACAGTGCTCATCATGATACATGCACTCTTATTTCCCTTATTTTTGTTATGGAATTCCCCACATCAGTTATTTCCTTTCTCTCTCTGAAATTCTCATATCACATCATCTCTAGTTTAGTCTCTATTATACCATGTCCTAGGAATGTGAACATGATAAGCCAGTATTGCTGGATGTGAATTTTAAAATAGTTTGTAACTAATCATTCCTGGCACCTTACTCACTTTTAATCATCACTGACCTTATGAGACACACAATTGAATTATTTTCTTCACCGTACTTTCTCAGTAGATTGTTCTTCATTCTTTTGGAAATCAGTTATTTTTTATATTCAAAATCCACATAAGAAGCATAGAGTTATCATATGCTTCAGTAATTCCACCGCTAGGAATATACCCAAGAGGAATGAAAACATTTGTCCATGCACAAACTCATATACAAACTTGTATAGCCCTATTATTCACCACAGCCAAAACGTGGAAAAAACCCAAATGTCCACCACAGATGGATGAACAAATAAAATGTGGCATATCCATGCAATGGAGTATTATTCAAGGTATAAAAAAGGAATGAGGTACTCATATGTGCTACAATGTGGAGGACACTTGAAAACATTGTGGCAAGTGAAAGCAGGCAGCCACAAAGGGCCACATGTTATAGGATTCCATTTGTAGGAAATGTCCAAAATAGTTAAATCCATGGTGACAAAGGGTATATTAATGGTGGCCTAGGGCTGGGGTCAGGGGTGGTTTGTAGGTGGAAAGTAACAGCCAAGGGGTCTGGGGTTTCTTTTGGAGGTGATAAAATATTTCAAAACTGATTGTGGTGATGGGTGCATAACTCCATTCAGTATTTAATGACTATGCTAAAAAGCCATTGAATTGTATACTTTAAGTGGGTGAAGTATAGGGTATGTGAGTTAGATCTCAATAAAGCTGTTTTTAAAATCTGTATACAAAACATCACAGATACAGTCAAATGATTTTTAACAAGGGTGCCAACCCCATTCACTGGAGGAAAGGATAGTCTTTTCAATAAACGTTGTTGGGGAAACTAGATATCCATATGCAAAAGAATAAATTTGGATCCTTACCTTATACCACATAAAAAAAATTAACTCAAAACATATCAAAGCTCTGTGAATATAAAACTCTTACAAGAAAACATAGAAGAAAAACTTTATTACATTGGATATGGCAATGATTTCTTAGATAGGACACCAAAAGAACAGGCAACAAAAGTGAAAATAAATTGCACTACATCAAAATTTAAAACTTCTGTACTTCAAAGGACACAATCAACAGTGACAAGGCAACCTTCAGAATAGAAGAAAATATTTGTAAATCATATATCTGATAAGGGGTTAATATGCAGAATACATAAAGAACTCCTAGAACTCAAAACAAAAAATAATCCGATTAAAAAATGGGCAGAGGACCTGAATAGACATTTCTCTAAAGAAGATATACAAATGACCAACAAGTATATAAAGAGATGTTCAACACCACTAATCATTAAGGAAATGCAAATCAAAACCACAATGAGATATCACCTCATACCCATTAGGAAAGCTGCTATCACAGAAAAAAAAAAAAAAAAGCAGTAAGTAATAACTGTCATTGATGTTGTAGAGAAAAGGGAACCCTTGTGCACTGTTGGTAGGAATGTAAAATCATCCACTGCACAAAACAGTGTTACAGTTCCTCAAAAAATTAAAAATAGGATTACCATATGACCCAGCAATAGTACTTATGAGTATATATCCAAAAGAATTAAAAGTCTTGAAGAAATATTTGTACACCCATGTTCATAGCAGCATTATTCACAATAGCCAGAAGTGGAAGCAACCTAAAGGCCCATCAATGGATGAATCAATAAACCAAATGTGGCACGTACATACAGTGCAATACTCTTCAGTCTTTAGAAGGAAGGAAATTCTGACACATGCCATAATACAAATGAACTTTGAGGATATTATGCTGTTAAATGAGTCAGTCACAAAAAGACAAATACTGTATTCCACTTGTACAAGGTATCTAGAGATATCAAATTCATAAAGATGAAAAGTAGAATGGTAGCTGCCAGGGGTTGGAAGGAGGAAGGAATGGGGAGTTGTTCAATGGGTATAGAGTTTTAGTTTTGCAAGATAAAAAAGTTCTAGATATTGGTTGCACAACAATGTGACTGTATTTAACACTACTGAGTTATATGCTTAAAAACGGTTAATAAATTTGAAGTTATATTTTACTACAATCAAAAAATAAATAAGGGGGCACCTGGGTGGCTCAGTCAGTTAAGTGTCCAACTCTTGGTTTCGGCTCAGGTCATGATCTCAGGGTCGTCAGATGGAGCCCGGTGACAGGCTCTGGTCGGGCTCCCCACTCAGCACAGAATCTGCTTGAGAGATTTCCTTTCTCTCCCTCTTCCTCCCGCTCTATCCCTCCCCCTACTCATGCACATGCACACACGCACTCTCTTAAAAAAGTCTTTTTAAAAATTAATAAAATAAATAACAAATGCATATACATTGGCCTGAGATTAAATAAGTGATCCTCATTCACTGACTTGACTATTACTTTAAAAAAGAAAGATGTACAATGAAGGGGGGGAAATCGGAGGGGGAGATGAACCATGAGAGACTATGGACTCTGAGAAACAAACTGAGGGTTCTAGAGGGGAGGGGGGTGGAGGGATGGGTTAGCCTGGTGATGGGTATTAAAGAGGGCACATTCTGCATGGAGCACTGGGTGTTATGCACAAACAATGAACAATGGAATACTACATCAAAAACTAATGATGTAATGTATGGTGATTAACATAATAAAATAAAAAATAAAATAAATAAAATAAATAAAATAAAATAAAAAAGAAAGATGTTAGTTGCCTTAAGTAGAGCAGGCCCTTCCACTGGTTCAAAGTAGTTTTGTGTTTATTTTTAAAATCAGAATAGTATGCAGCATGTACTATCTGCTAACATTAATGTTTTCTTGGGAAGGTTTTTGGTTTTTTGGCTTTGTTTTGTTTTTTTAAGATTTTATTTATTGGGGCACCTGGGTGGCTCAGTCGGTTAAGCTGAGCCTTCAGCTCAGGTCATGATCCCAGAGTCCTGGGATGGAGCCCCGCATCGGGCTCCCTGCTCCGTGGGGAGTCTGCTTCTCCCTCTGGCTCTCCAACCACCCCCCCACCCGTGCTCTCTCTCTCTCACTCTCTCTTTCTCAAATAAAATCCTTAAAAAAAAAAAGATTTGATTTATTTATTTGACAGAGAGAGAGAGTGCGCATGCACAGCAGAGGGAGCGGCAGGCAGAGGGAGAAGCAGACTCCCGGCTGATCAGGGAACCCAAAGTGGGGCCCCATCCCAGAACCCTGAGATCATGACCTGAGCCGAAGGCAGATGCTTAACCAACTGAGTCACCCAGGCGTCCCCGAGCCACAGGTGTTTCCTAACCCATGGCTTCTGGTAATAGGTACACATCAGAATCACCAGTGTGAATATCTGGAAATATATATATATGCCTTCTGAATTAGCAGTTCCAAGTGTGGGGCTCAGGAATGGGTCTTGTTAAAAGGATCTCCGAGATTTCTGACGCGACGTCAGGTATAGAGCTAGAAACCAGTGTTCTGACCTCTGTCTTTTCCCTGCTTGACCTTCAGAACCACTCTGCTCCGTCAATTCCCACCCTCTTAAGCCCCTGAAATTAGTCCTCCTTTATACAGGGGCAGGTATAATAAAATAATATTTAGTTTAAATTCGGAGTAATTTATTTTTACCCCATGGCCTTTCCACCACTGAAACTAGATTATAGGGCTGAGTGACACTAAGAAAGGCAGATCATGGAGAACAAAAGACAGATTTGGGCTCTTCATTTCTAAAATAGGCTCTTGAACAGATTGGAAAGCCAAGGAGTTCAATAGCAAGAGTGTGTTCTTTTGGGGGTCTATTCAGATCTGAAAAGAAAAGGACTCGTGCAAAGGTTTATGCCGTAAGCAAAAAAGCTGGGGAGATTCCCTGACTGAGGAAGATCCAGTGTTCCTGCTCCAAAGGAATTAAAGCTAGTCTAGCATAAGAGATGGAAGAGATTTAGTTACTGGGAGCTTGTGCCCCACCTCTGCTCAGCATAGCCACGGGAGGGGACCCAAGGGAAACCCAACAGGTTTGAGTCACATCCCAGGGACTCCCAGGGAGGCAGCAGGCTTCCTAGAGTTGCCCTTGTCCTCGCTCAGAGCAGCCGCCAAATGACAGAAATGGCATCAAATGTGTCAGCGATTTTTCTAAGTCTCCCTTAGACCCAGAGGGACAAAATTTCCCAAGGTTTCCCATGCCTCCAGGAGGGTTGCAAAAGTGGCAGAAAGAGGGGTGATGGAGGAGAAGGGGCTCTGGGGCCATGAGGTGAGGATGCCATCAGAGGGAATGGCTTGGATGACACAGACTGGCATCCAGGGGACCCCTGGTTTCTGCAGCACAACAGAGGCTGCCGACCAACGACCAGACAGACAACTTATATCTCAGCAGAGACTGGAGAGGACAGAGAAGCATCCAGGATCTGACACTCCTTCCCGTGGGTGCCTTCAGCTCCTCCCCTCACCTGCCCTGCTCCCGAAAATAGGCAGAACTCCAGGGAGACAGGGGGAGATGGTGCTCTGAATTAACTGGGAAATCCCTGAAGTGACTGAATCGGACTGGAAATGACTGGGTTACACTTTTGCTGTCAGCAGAAACGGGGGCTTGAGGTAAGATTAAATTTAGTCATGGGGGGGTTATATGCCTGAGAGTGGCAGATTGTAATCATTCTTAGTTGATGCACAGGAACCTAAAAATAGTGCTGAATCATATATAATAATGTGATGATTTTTAACTGCACATTTTGTTGGACACTTTGGAAGACTCGGTGGCAAATACGCTGACAGAGGTAGTTTGAGCCCGTCTTGGTCCCAAAGGAAAATGAGTGCTGCTGGAAATTTATAGAAGCTTTCAGAAGGCTGTCCTAGCAACTGAGAGAGCAGTATGTTCAGGGATCCTGTGGTTTATTTTTATCTGAAGCCCAAATCTGTATGGAGATGTCATTAGTGCTGACTAATGATTTTCAAATGATAATTCTGGGCCCTGATTTATCACACAGTGTGGCAGTTATTGTTAAATTTCTAAAAATTAAATTTTCAAGTATGGATCTTAAAGCCAGTTTGGTAGATCTTATATGGTCTAGAGCTGCGGTCTTCAGACTTCCCTATCAGTAAGATAAATAAATAGCTAAATCATCCTGAGCAAGCAGCCTCAGTAATTGTGAGCATGCAGTCCCAAATCCAGCCCCACAATGGCTAACTTCAGGGGGGCCTCTAGTAACACCTGACAATCTTACCACATACCATTGGTTTATTCACTTTTCCTATCCTAGGGGATTATTTTCACCCCTTCTTCACTCTCCTGAAACTTCTATTTCTCCCCAAGCTCACTCAGTTGTTGACCTTGCTTTATAATTCATTGAAAAAACACAGTGGTCTAAAGAAAACCTCCACTTCCTCCATCCCCACATCCGCCAAGACACCCACTCTCTGCCCTATATTCTGCTTTCCCTCTAGTTACTAGGAATGAACTGTGTGCTCGGATGAACCAACTGGTCTCCTCTTACCTACATCATGACCAGTCTCCAAGTGAGTGCCTTCTTACATTCTGCACCCACACTGTCTTGCTTGCCTCGCCGAGTCCTGGCTCCACCTACTGGCACCACCTTAGAAACGTATGCGGCATCGGCTACTTCCTACCGTCTCTACAGCTACTGACCTTGGCCTCATTTAAACCAGGACACCAGCTCCTGTAGCTAGTGAACTAGCTGGTCTTTCCACTTCACCACCCTCGCTGTCTGTTCTCAACAGCGTAAACCCAGTTCTCTTTCAGTGTAAGTCACATGAGGTCACTCTTCTCTCCAGGTCCTCCCCTGACCTCCCGTCTATTCAAAGCAAAAGCCAAAGTCCAGCGGTGGTCTAAAGGCCGAAATGAAGACATGATCCGGAGCTAGCTACTCCTCTGACCTCAGCTTCTATCACACAGCTCTCTGCACGACCCCACCCCCACCCCGCTCCAGCCACCCTGGCCTCCCTGCTAGACCTTGAACGCAGCCAGCATGCCCCACGGCAAGGTCTTTGCTTTTGCTGCTTCCTCTGCCTACACTGCTCTCCCCGCCCCCCATACCTTCATGGTGTGGTCCCTGTTTTTGACATCTCTGTACAAATTCATTCCATTATGAGAAAGGCTTTCCCTGACCTTTTCCACCTAGAAGAATAATCCCCTTTATCCTGAGGGACTGTCCTCCATGATCTTATCACCATCCAATAAACTTCATTCTCTCTTTCCTCCCATTTCCACCCAACTAGAATGTAAGCTGTATGGCACCTCATCTGCCATTTTGTCCACTGATGTACATAGTAGGCCCTCAATAAATAGGGTCTTAAATTAGTATATCCATACTTACTTATAATTATTTTCATGTACACCTATCAATCCATATATAGAGTATTAATAAATGTTTCTCCATTTTAGGATAAATTAAGTTCTAATATTCCCCTTTCTCTTCACCCCATCTTATTCTATTAAGCTTAGTTAGCAGGACTACCATGCCTAGTCCATGCACCAGCCCCTGAGTGTCCCTTATCATGGTGACCCACTCTTCTGGAGGGGTGGTGTCATACTTTCCCTGCATGCTCAGGAGAAAAGTAGGCTGAGAACTACTGATTCAGAATTTACTCTGTTATTTTTATCATAACATTTCAGAAATGGTCCTACTGCTTCTATCAAGGAAATACAGCTGTTCTCTAGAATTCCATTTTTAAACCACAAAAACATCTTGACTTCCCTCACCTCATTCAGTGATAATGAATTTACTCAATTCTAAATTAAAAATTAGGAAAAAAAATCATTTTTATATAAACATATTCATACTGGTATATAATATGTGTGTAGATAAAAATGTTGCTACTTATATAAATGCATATACATGTTTAGCAACCTATCAACTTTGCATACATGCTTCCTTTAAAAAACAAAGCTGTTAATGAAAAATTAACTGTAAAAAGCTACCAAAATTAACACCAACTGTTATTGGGCCAAATAAAATATTTTTAAATGTAATCTGGGGGGCGCCTGGGTGGCTCAGTCAGTTAAGCGTCCGACTCTTGATTTCAGCTCAGGTCTTGATTGCAAGGCCCTGAGATCAAGCCCCAGGTCGTGCTCCACACTGGGCATGGAGCTTGCTTGTTCCTCTCCCTCTGCTCCTCCCCCACCCCTCTCTCTCTCAAATAAATAAAATCTTTTTTAAAAAATAAGTACATGTAATCTGGGTGTTGCAAAATGCAAAGCTTTCTTTCAAGGGCGGTGTTCACCCTAGTCTAAAGCGATAACGCCCCAGAAGTCAACCAAAGACACTTTTTTCCACTGTGGTTTCCTCATGTGGAAATCATCAGAGTCCTGGCTACCCCTTCCCCACCTCTGTTTTGTGACCAGGGACCTTTGTCTCTCCCACCTTTTGGCTCCATGCAGAACGCACAGGAGCAAGGAGGACAGTGAGCAGGAGGAACAAATGCACTGTGTCCCACTCAGGGAGGGAATCCAGATGGTTGGGGGAGGGGGGACAGGGCTTGATCTTGATTTTTCCAGCAAAAACGAGATGATGCTTATGCTTCTCCGTGGAGAGGAAGTCTCCAGGGGTGCAAAGTCAGTGCAAATGGAGATTTCCACGGGGTGGGGGGGGGGGGGGGGACTGGGTGGCAATAAAGAGGCATGCAGGGAGAAGGGGGACTGCTCCTAATTTTTCTCCTGCTTTAACAGTTTGAAGGGCACAGGCAACCTGACTTTAGTCTGTTTTCCTTTTCTTTCAAAACGAAAAGCAACAAAGGTTAAGCAGGGCCAGAACCCAGTCATGAGCTCTGGGATGCTTACATAATAATAAAAAAGGAGCTACTGAGACAGATTCTGAGCAGACTTTCCTGGAACTGAATACAGGTGGTTCTCCTGTTGGCTTTGATTCATCAACCTGCACCTCAAATGTACACCTCTGCTTCCTAAGTCCCTATACACAACTGTGCCCGCAACAGGCCCTCAAGGTGCTAAAGCTTAGGAGCGAGGAAAGGGAGGTGGAAATCGCTCTAACTGGTCCGTTTTTAAAAGCCAAAATGGAGGCTCGTATCTGCAACAGGCGGGTGGATAACACTCACCCCCAACCCTTTCGGCGGGCAGCGAGGGCAATGCAGCTCACTTCTTGGTGCTTCCACACTTACCTGGCCGCTGCCCGCTGCAATTTCGCCTCTTTGCGCCTGCTCGCCAGGTGACCCAGGATAAGGGACAGGAGAGGCAAATCAAGCCAGAGGATCGGAGTCAAAAATCCCAGGTCACCAGCCTCTCTCCAGCAGTGATGTGTTGGAGGCGGCTCATAGCACAGGTGAGAGCCTTTGCCTCCTGCACACCCTTCCCTGCTGGGCAGGGCGAACTCAGTGGTAGCTTGCATCTGGTGCGGGGCGGGGGGGGGGGGGGGGGGGGGAGACTATTTATACAGAGATCTGCAAACGTGACAAACCAGGGCGCTCGTTTTTGGGAGGCTGGGGGCGGGGGGAGGCGAGCGCCTTGTTAAACACTTAACTGGCACTTGGTCGTCCTCAACCCTAACATCTGACTGATGCTTTCAAATGTCTAGATGCTCTCCTAGCTAATTCTGAAAGCACAATCCCAAATTCAAGTGTAGGGTTCTCAGACGCATAACGACTCTTTAGGATTTCAGTCTAATGTTAAAAAAGTAGCAAGAGGGACACTCCACTTTTAAAAAGTTTTGTTTTTTAATTGAAATAGTTTTTATTGGTCTGATTATGATATTGCTGGGAAAATATTAGATCACACAGAACAGTATAAAGGATGTACAAATCTTCAAGCTCACTGCCTTGGAGATAAACACTGCTGATATTTTTTATGTGGCTCTTCTAGGTGTGTGTGTGTATGTTGTAACCACCTTTTCCTACTGTAATTATTTTAACAAAATAATACTGTAAAATAAGTACTTCTTTACTTATTTATAAATACTTATTTACAAAACAATATTTGTCCATTGATACAAATTTCAAACAATGTCAGGCAGGTAAAAAGACCTACTCTCAACTCCTTCCCCCCTCTTCAAACTCCTACTCCCTAGTGTAACCACGGTCTACAGTTTGTGGAATATTCTTCTAGAACCTTCCCTAATTTTTTTCATAACAAAAGACTGCATCATATGGGGAGAAAGGGGAACCCTCCTATACTGTTGGTGGGAATGCAAGCTACCATATGATCCAGCAATTGCACTACTGGGTATTTACCCCAAAGATACAAATGTAGGGATCCGAAGGGGTATGTGTACCTCGATGTTTATAGCAGCAATGTCCACAATAGCCAAACTATGGAAAGAGCCAAGATGTCCATCAACAGATGAATGGATAAAGAAGATGTGGTATATATATATACAATGGAATATTATGCAGCCATCAAAAGGAATGAAATCTTGCCATTTTCAACGACGTGGATGGAACTGGAGGGTATTATGCTGAGCGAAATAAGTCAAACAGAGAAAGACATCTATCATATGATCTCACTGATATGAGGAATTCTTAATCTCAGGAAACAAACTGAGGGTTGCTGGAGTGGTGGGGGGGTGGGAGGGATGGGACAGCTGGGTGATAGACATTGGGGAGGGTATGTGCTATGGTAAGCACTGTGAATTGTGTAAGACTGTTGAATCACAGACCTGTACCTCTGAAACAAATAATACATTATATGTTAAAAAAAAGAAGAAGAAGATTGCAGGAGGGGAAGAATAAAGCAGGGGAAATCGGAGGGGGAGATGAACCATGAGAGACTATGGACTCTGAGAAACAAACTGAGGGTTCTAGAGGGGAGGGGGGTGGAGGGATGGGTTAGCCTGGTGATGGGTATTAAAGAGGGCACATTCTGCATGGAGCACTGGGTGTTATACGCAAACAATGAATCATGGAACACTACATCAAAAACTAATGATGTAATGTATGGTGATTAACATAACATAATAATAAAATAAATAAATAAAAATTTAAAAAAAAAGACTGCATCATATATAAATACTGTTTCACAACCTGGTGTTCACTCAGTAAAATAGTACAGATATATTTCTATGTCAATACATATAGATTTGTCTGGGTCTTTTAATTACTGTTAGAGTTTCATAATAATGCCAAGTATCTTATCCAAACATTCCCCTATTGGTGCAGATTGTCTGTCTCCCTTCCTTCCTTCATCTATTTATTCATGTTTGCTGTTACAAACAATACTGCAATGACCATCCCTGCACCCATACTTCAAACACCTGCTTGAGCACTCCCCTTTGTCGCTGTTGAAGGTGAATTCACACAACCTGGTGGTCTGGGTTTCCCTGGAGTCAGGTAGTCCTGCTTCCCCTACAGGAGGATTGCAGACTCCTTGTTAGTGAACAGGTACTTAATTAGCCTGATTCCTCTAAGATCCATGGTGAGAACCACCAAAGCTGGCAGGACATTGGCCAAAGTTCTCCTGCATTTGATTCTTTTTTCCTTAGTCGCTGATGTGGACACCTGGTCCCCACTTAAGTTCAGTTCTGTTTATTCATCAGGCCCAACATCTATCCAAGGAGCCCTCCCGTCTCCTAACCAATCCCTCACCCAGCTCTATCTACGGTCTGGC
The DNA here is from genome assembly GCF_004348235.1 of Phoca vitulina. Taxonomy (NCBI): domain Eukaryota; kingdom Metazoa; phylum Chordata; class Mammalia; order Carnivora; family Phocidae; genus Phoca; species Phoca vitulina. Next base: position 81,339,742 of record NW_022589707.1, read on the forward strand.
CACAGTGCTAGCCATTCCACATGCAGTTTGAGGAAGCTCTGGAATCTGGTCGATCCTGTGTTCCTGCTGTCCCCTTAGTACCAGTTCATTGCCCTGTTCATTACTTGACAAGCTATCCCTGCTTTTCATATTCACTGATTCTGACCTTAGAGCTTCCTGGTGTTCCTTAGAAAGAATGTATCTTTGACGTTTTGGCTCTTGTGTTTTTGTTGTTGTTGTTCTGGTTTTCTCTATTAATTTATATATTGATCGTATCTAATTTTTATCTTCTAGGAGTTTCCCAAATTTTCTGTTCTGCCAATGGCATGTTTAATACTGGGCCTTTTAAATACTCTACAGTAATTAAAAGACCCAGATAAATCTACATGGCATGTTCTCTTGTTTTGCAAAGCTATTTGATTTCTTTCCTTTTAAAAAATTATTTTTCTATACTTTTAATAGTGCCTAGAGAGAAAAGGGTAGTTGATGAATATTCTCAGTCTGCCATCTTGAATTTGATGATATTATAACCTATTGAGTTTTTTAAATTTTATCTTAAAAATGCATACATAATATATGAATGTTCTTATTGTACAAGTTTTAAAATATGTAATTAGGTAGACTAAAATATGAACTTATCCATTTGCCCACCCATCCTCACTCCCAAACCCTTCTTAGGAGAGTACTACTTTTAAACTTCAGTGGGGAGCCTTTTAATTCTTCTCAGCACATACATGTAATGCATTTATATGTCGTAAGAGGGAACACACTGAAAGGACTGTTCTGTGACAAACCTTTTTTCACTGACAGTATTTCCTACAGATATTTTAATTCAATGCATATATGTTTATCTCATTCTTTTAAATAGCTACATTGGATTCCATATTATAAATTTCCCACAGTGTATTAAGTCACACCTACATTAATTGGTTATTTTTAATTATTTTGTTATTAAATTAAAACAATGTTACAATGCACATCCTTGCACATACATCTTTGTGCACGTTTTTCCATTGGATAAATTTCTAGAGATGTAATGATGACTCAGAATTACTCACATTTAAAAATTAAATGGATCTTACCAAACTGTCTCCCAAAAAGATCCCACTAACATATACCCCTCCAATAACAGGAATGTTCATTTCCCTATATCTTGATCATATCCATGTATTAAATTTTTGTCATTCTTAGAAGTAAAATGATCTCCTTTTAAGGTTGTGTTGCCCTGATTGCTAATGAAACCTATGACTTTTTTTTTAAGATTTATTTATTTATGTGAGGGGGGAGGGGCAAAAGGAGAGGGAGACAGAGTCTTAAGCAGACTCCACGCCAAGCACAGAGACCAGTGCAGGGCTTGATCCCATGACCCTGAGATCACAACCTGAGCCAAAACCAAGAGTTTGACGCTTAACTGACTGCGGCACCCAAATGCCCCATAAAACTTATGTTCATTTGCCATTTATAGTTCTTCTTCCACAAATTGTTTTGTTTACATTCTTTCCTGGTTTTACTAACAATATGTCCTTATACCTTATTGATTATGGGAGCTAGTTATATAATCTGGGTAATATATGTTTTGTATAAAATGTATGTTAACTATTTTTTCACAGCTTCCCACTTTAAATTTGTTTATGTTTTATGTGAACAGATTATTATTTGTTTTTGTGGGGTTTTCCTTGTTGTTACTACAATGAATACATATATGTCAGTATGTTGTTTTAAAAGTTGTGATTTTTTTGTACGTTATTTTTGGAAAGGTCACATCCCCACCTTTAGATGATTAAAAATATTCTCCTATATTTGTTTCAAATACATATGTATGTGCCTTTTAGCTCCTTTTCTGAAATTTACTTGGGAGTATCGTATGAGGTGTGAGTCTAATGTGATCCTTTTTAAAAATGGATAGTGAATTTCATAACATGGTGTATTGAATGGTCAGTTCTTTTCCTCACCTATTTAAATTTACCCTTTTAATATAAACTAAATCCCCAGGTTGGTTTCTGAATCTCTATGCCCTTCTCTTGATCTGTTTGTCTCTTCCTATGCCAATATCACACTGTTTATATAACTATGGTGTGGTGGCAGTTGCTAAGATGGCTCCCAATGATTCCTGCCTCCTAGCATTCACAATCTCGTATAGTCCCCACTGTTGTACCAGGGTTGGTCTGTGTAATCAATAGCATATAACAGAAGTGATGGTATGTCACTTCCATTTTGGATTTCCCTCTCTCTCATCACTTGCTCTGGGAAAAATAGATGCCATGTCCTATAAACAGCCCTGTACAGAGGCCACTATAACAAAGAACAGAAGCCTCCTGCCAACAGTGTGAGCTTGGAAATCGATTCTCTGGTCCCTTCTGATGACTCCAGTGCTGGCCCACATCTTGACTGCAACTTCAAAATAGAGCCGAGCCAGCTAAGCCACTCTGGATTCCTGATCCTCAGAAACTGTGTGAGACAATAAATATTTGTTGTTTTAAACAAGCAATACCAACCAGTGCCAAATCTGGGGGCACTTTGTTACACAGCAATAGATAAATAGTACATACTGTTTTATAATGCATTTTGGTATTTAATAGAGCAAGTCTTCCACTAAAGCTCATTTTCCCCCAACAGTTTCTTAGCAATATCTGCTCATTTTATGAACTTCAAAATTCACTTTGCAAGTTCCATAAAGAATCCTCTTGGGATTGGAACTGACACTACACTGATTTTAGAGATTAAATTTGAGATATTGGACAACTATACAACATTGGGTCTTCCCGTCTGGGAGCATGGGTATTTCTCTCCATTTATTCAGGTGTTTTTCATATCCTCCAGAAAAGTTTTATAGTTCTCTTCATAAAAGTCTTTCATATTTATTAAGTTTATTTCTAGGTCTTTTATGGGGCTTAATGCTATTGTGATATCTTTTTTCCCATCACATTTTTTGAATTGTTTATTGCTAATGTGTATGGAAATTACTGAGTTTTGTGCCTTGATATTGGTCCTTTCTCTTTTACTTTGAACTCTCAGTTCAAGTAGTTCTACTATTCAAGAGAATGATTGAATTCTCTTGAATTTTCTAGGGAAGAAAATATCACCTGCAAATAGTGACCATATGACTCTTTCTTTCCAAGATTGATTCCTCTTCTATTTATGTTTTATGATACTAAGAGCCCCAAAATAATGTTAATTAGAAGCAGAGAAGAAGCTTGCTGTGACTCTAGTGGAAAGGGCAAGGGCTTCACAATTATGATTGATTTAACTGCACTTTCTAGTAGACAGCATTTACCAGGTCAAGGAATTTCTTTATATTCCTGGATTACAAATGATTATTTTTGTTGTTGTTTTCCAAATGCATTTTTGAGCATCTATTCAGATAATGGCATTCTTTTTCCTTTAATCTATTATTATATTCATAAACTGATAGTGAATCTTCCATGTACAATGTGATAAATCCTATTACATTATGATGTATTAGTCTTTTAATATTCTGCTGGATTCTGTTTTCCAAAATTTTATTTAGGATTTTTATTTCATAAGTGAGAATAGATTACCATCTTTTTGTGCTATTTATTGCATGGTTTTGCTATTGAGACTATGGTAGTATGGAATGAGTTAGAAAACTTCTCTACATTTTGTATAATCTGGAAGAGTTTCCATAGTATAAGAATTTTTTTCTTATAGGTATAGGGGAGTTTCACAATTAAACTACCTGTAACCGTATTTTCAATTTCTTTTATAGTTCTTGAACTATTCCACTTTTTAGTTCTTCAGTTAATTTTGTTTAGCCAATTTTTGCTAGAAAAACATCTCATTTTGTTTAAATATTCATATTGGTTGCCACACAATGTATTAGATAATCTCTTACAATTTTAAAAAACTCTTCTGTATCTATAGTTGTCTTTTGTCATTCATAATATGTATTAGTTATCTCTCTCTTCCTTTTCTTCATCAGACTTGTCATGGGTTTGTCTGTTTTACTGGTCTTTTACAGAACCATACTTGGGTATTGATCAGGATTACAGTCTTGGGAGGATTTTGCTTGTTAGTTATTTTTTAAATTATTTTTAAAAAACCACTCAGAGATGAAGAACATAATAAATGAAATTAAAAATATGCTAGATGGAATAAATAGCACACTAGAGGAATCAGAAGAACAAGTCAGGGGCACCTGGGTGGCTCAGTCATTAAGCGTCTGCCTTCAGCTGAGGTCATGATCCCAGGGTCCTGGGATCGGGCCCCACATCAGGCTCCCTGCTCTGCAGGAAGCCTGCTTCTCCGTCTCCCACTCCCCCTGCTTGTGTTCCCTCTCTCGCTATGTCTCTCTCTGTCAAATAAATAAATAAAATCTTAAAAAAAAAAAAAAGAAGAAGAACAAGTCAGTGACCTGGAGGACAGAGTAATGGAAAGTAATCAAGCTGAGCAGCTGATAGAAAAAATATATATATATGCAAAAGGGAATAGACTTAGAAAACTTAATGACACCATCAAGTTTAATAACATTCACATTATAGGGATCTCAGAAGGAGAAGAGAGAGAAAAGAGGGCACAAAATTTATTTGAGGGGTGCCTGGGTGGCTCAGTCATTAAGCATCTGCCTTTGGCTTGGGTCATGATCCCAGGGTCATGGGATGGAGCCCCGCATCAGGTTCCCAGCTCAGTGGGGAGTCTGCTTCTCCCTCTCCCACTCCCCCTGCTTGTGTTCCCTCTCTCACTGTCTCTGTCTGTCAAATAAATAAATAAAAATCTTTAAAAATTTTTATTTGAAAAACTAATGGCTGAAAATTTCCTGAATCTGTAGAAGAAAACAGAAATCCAGGAGACACAGAGATCCCACAAAAAATCAACCCAAAAGGTCCACACCAAGGCACATAGTAATTAAAATGGCAAAAAGTAGTGATAAAGAGTGAATTATAAATGCAGCAAGAGAACAGAAAATGGTTATATACAAGGGAAACTCCATAAGGCTATCAGCAGATTTTTCAGCAGAAACTTTGTAGGTCAGAAGAGATGGTATGGTACATTCAAAGGCAAAAATCTGCAGCCAAGAATACTCTATCCAGCAAGGCTATCATCAGAATAGAAGGAAAAATAAAGAGTTTCCCAGACAGAAAAAAAGTTAAAGGAATTCATGACTACCAAACAAGACCTACAAGAAATGTTAAAGGGGACTTTTTCCATGGAAAGGAAAGACCATAAGTAAAACTAAGAAAAGTAGGAAGCACAAAAGCAGTAAAAATAAGTATATCTATAAAAACCAGTCAAGGGAGTCACAAAATAAAAGGATGTAAAGTATGACACCATATACCTAAAACACGGGAGGAGGGGGGGAAGGAGTAAATGTTTTCAAACTTAAGTAACCATCAACTTAATATAGGCTTCTATATGCAGAAGTTATATACAAACCTAATGGTAACCACAAATCAAAAACCAGCAATAGATGTGCAGAAAATAAAGAGAAAGAAACTCAAGTATATCACTAAACAAAGTCAACTTGTGAAAGAAGAGAGCAAGGGAAGAAAGGAACAGAGAAGAACTACAAAAGCAATCATAAAACAAATAACAAAGTGGCAATATACACATTTATCAAAAATCACTTTGAATATAAATGGACTAAACACTCTAATCAAAAGACATAGGGTGATGAAATAGATTTAAAAAAGAGACCCATCTACATGCCTACAAGAGACTTATTTCAGTCCTAAAGACACATGCAGATTGAAAGTGAAGGGATGGAGAAGCATTTATCATGCAAATTGATGTGAAAAGAAAGCTGGAGTAGTAATACTTATATCAGACAAAATAGACTTGAAAACAAAGACTGTAAAAAGAGACAAGGATACTATATAATCATAAAGGGGACAATCCAACAAGAAGGTATAACCATTGTAAGTATTTACACAACCAATATGGGAGCACCCAAATACATAAACAGATAATAGCAAACATAGTAATACAATAATAATAGGGGACTTTAACCTCCCACTTACACTAATGGACAGATCATCCAAACAGAAAATCAACAAGGAAACAGTGGCTTTGAATGACACATTGGACCAGATAGATTTAACAGATATATTCAGAACATTTCATCCTAAAACAGCAGAATATACATTCTTTTCAAGTGCACATGGGACATTCTCCAGAATAAATCACATATTAACCCACAAAACAAGTCTCAACAAAGTCAAAAAATCAAAGTCATACCATGCATCTTTTCTGACCACAGCACTATGAAACTAGAAATCAACTACAAGAAAAAAAATCTGAAAAGTGTACAAATACATGGAAATTAAATAACATGCTACTAAATAAAGAGTGGGTCAAACAATAAGTCAAAGAGGAAATAAAAAATTACATAGAGACAAATGAAAATAAAAGCACAACGGTCCAAAATCTTTGGGATGCAGCAAAAGTTGTTCTAAGAGGGAAATTTATAGCAATACAGCCCTACCTCAAGAAGCAAGAAACATCTCAAATAAACAACCTAATCTTACACCTAAAGGAGGTAGAACAAGAAGAACAAACAAAACCCAAAACCAGTAGAAGGAAGGAAATAATAAAGATTAGAGCAGAAATAAACAAAATAGAAACTAAGCAATAGAAGAGATCAATGAAACCAAGAGCTAGTTCTTTGAGAAGATAAACAAAATTGATAAACCTTTAACCAGACTCATCAAAAGCGGGGGGGACTCAAATAAAATCAGAAATGAAAGAGGAGACATACAACCAACACCACAAAAATACGAAGAATTGTAGGAGAATATTATGAGAAATGACAAGCCAACAAATTGGACAACCTAAAAGAAATGGATAAATTCCTAGAAACATACAAACCACCAAAATTGAAACAGGGATAAATAGAAAATTTGAACAGACCAATTACCACCAATGAAATTGAATAAAAAAACTCATAACAAACAAATCCAGGACCAGACAGCTTCACGGGCAAATTCTACAAATGTTTAAAGAAGCATTAATACCTATTCTTCTCAAACTATTCCAAAAAATCTTTTTAAAAAGGAAGGAAAACTTCCAAATTCATTCTACGAGGCTGGCATTACCCTGATCTCAAAACCAGATATATACACCAAAAGAGAACTACAGGCCAATCAATATCTCTGATGAAGATAGATGAAAACTCCTCAACAAAATGTTGGCATACCAAATCCAATAATACATTAAAATGATCATTCACCACGATCAAGTGGGGTGTATTCCTGGGATGCAAGGATGGTTCAATAGTCACAAATCAATCAATGTGATATATCACATCAATAAGAGAAGGGATAAAAAAAAACTATATGATCATTTCAGTAGATGCAGAAAAAACATTTGACAAAGAAAAAGGAATAAAAGGCATCCAAGTTGGTAAGGAAGAAGTAAAACTTTCACTGCAGGTGAAATGAAACTATATATAGAAAACCCAAAAGACTCCACCAAAAAACTACTGGAACTATTAATGAATTCAGTAAGGTTGCAGGATACAAAATGAATGTACAGAAATTTGTTGCATTTCTATACACTAATAATGAAGCAGCAGAGAAAGAAAGAAAACAATCCCATTTACGATCACCAAAAATAATAAGATACCTAGGAATAAACTTAACCAAGGCCTACTCTAAAACTACAATACATTGATGAAAGAAATTGAAGATGACACAAACAAATGGAAAGATATTCCATGCTCATGGATTGGAAGAACAAATATTGTTAAAATGTCTATACTACCCAAAGCAATCTACACATTTAATGCAATCCCTATCAAAATACCAACAGTATTTTTCACAGAACTAGAACAAACAATCCTAAAATTTGTATGGAACCACAAAAGACCCTGAATAGCCAAAACAATCTTGAAAAAGAAAAACAAAAATGGAGGCATCTCATTCCAGATTGCAAGTTATACTGCAAAGCTATAGAAATCAAAACAGTATGGTACTGGCACAAAAGTAGATATGCAGATCAATAGAACAGAATAGAGAGCCCAGAAACAAATCCACGATTATGTGGTCAATTAAAAGTGCCAGAGTATCCATTTTTATAAACATTAAAGAGTTGAAGAAGTCTATTATTTTATCTTAGATTTTATATTATTTTGTTTTGTTTTGTGTTTTATATTTCAATCTTTAAATTTATCTGGAATTTACTTTGGTATCATATGTGAGGAAGATGTTTAACTTTGTTTTTATTGAAATAGTTATCCAGGTATCCCAGTACCATTTACTAAATAATCTACATGGAACAGTCTCTCACCAGACATGGTATTTATAATACAGTATTTATATTCCTGTGAATTACCACTGTTGACAGTGGTAATCACAGTTATCAAGAGCAGGGTCTCATAGAAAACAGGGAATTTCTTGGGAGAACATGGCCTAGAAAAAAAGAAGTACAATAAATAAATATTCTAGGAAATAGAATCCAATTTTAAACCTAACCAGTTTAGGTTGTTCAAGTTATCACTGTTTAACAATATACCAAAGCATTCCATAACACTTACCAAGAGTTAGGCATTGTTCTAATAACTTTTTATGTATTAAATGCCTCATAATAAGCCTCTGAAGTAGGCATGGTAGTTTTCCCGTTCTACAGACGATGAAAGTAAGACACACAGAGGTTATATAACCAAAATACATTCACCCATCTCTGGGCTATCTGTTTAATTTTATGGATCCTTCTAGCTCTATACCTCAGTTCTCATTTTCAAAGCTCTAAAATATATTTCAATATCTGGTAGGGTTTAGTTTCCCCTCATAACTCTTCTTCTAAAATTCCTAGCTGATCTTATATGCATATTCTTCCCAGATAGATTTTTAAAATAATTTTCTTCAAGTTACAAAAAATCCATTAGGATTCTCATGAGATTGCATTTATTATTACAATTTCTACTAAATTAAGCCATTGATACTGCAGAAACTTCCCGTCTAGGTTTTTTTTTTCCCCCTTTGATTAGGTCTTTCTTTATTTCCCTCAATGAAATTCATAGTGTTGTCATATATGCCCTGCACAATCCTTATTAAATTTGTTCCTAAGTATTCTATATATTTTTTCTTATCTAGCTTATTTTTTATTATACTGCTTAGTTGTTAATAGAGATAAAAATTTTTTAGTATTTATAGTCTATCTGACCTCTACTGACACTTTTATTAATTTGTGTGTTCCTCTTTTCTGCTTTCTAGACAATCATATACACTGTAAACTTTCCAATAATTGTTATTTATTATATCTTTTTTTTGCCTTATATTTACTAGAGCTTCAAGAACAATTAAAATGCTTTTGTCAATGAAATGTGGTTCAACCATATTATCCCCAAAAGCTTTCCTATTCTTAAGAAGACAAATTCAACTGTGAGCTAAATATTTAATGTATGACTATTTTTGCTGGTTCATGCTATTTCCAAGTTGTAATACATATAGTATTATATACTGATCATAACATTCCTGCACCCTCATTAGGTATGATTACTTATGCATGTGGTATAAAATTTATAATGTAAATTTCATATTCAAAATAATCACAGAACTTATAATGGTTGTATCATTGTTTTCATGATAAATTATTAATTGAACCTACATATATCTGATGCCAACTGCTGGCTCATGAACATAAATCTCATGTACAATGTTTCTATGGAGAAGTAGAGTCTGCTTTTTGACCATCCACTTTATTTTGGTTTCCAAGATCATATTCTAGCAAAAAGCAGGAGCTACACATATAAACTTAGCTTTCGATATTAAAAGCCTTCTATAAAGTGTTGGATCTCATGAGGGAATGCTGGGTATGTTGATATTGGAATAGTGAGCTAGGGGCCAAGTCGGGGTACCCTAAAAGCAGGAGAGTTACAAATATTTCAAGCCAATGAGGCCAAACACAATAATATAGCTAACAGAGAAAATCTCCCAGGACCTATAATGACCATTGCATACATTAAATATGAACTCAAGAGAGAATTTCCCAAACTGTTCAGATTGCGGTTAGACAGTTTCTGCAGATTGCTTAATCAAGGTCATACAGAGTAAATGGTGCACAAATTGGCATTTCCTGATCTCTGGTTTTGTGAGGGTGATTCCTCACCCTAAAATCCCAGAACATATTTTAACAATTTAATTGCCAAATTCTATTAAGGTGGCTTCAATTTAACTCCTTTGTCCTTTGCCATGAGCAATCAGTGACCCATGGGACACCCCAAACCCATCCCAAATCACTCCCCTCTCCTCTTGTGCTCTTTTGTTTTTTTTGTTTTTTTTTTTTTTTTTTTATGTTTGAACATTGTTTTAATTAAACACATGTATACATATATGTACACTTCACAACATCCTTTGACTTTGGTTTAGTAAAAGTGAGTACATTCTTTTTTTTTTTTTTTTTTCTCATATACCTCATACCCCCAGTTTATTATTAACGTGTTACATGAGTATGGTACATTTGTTTCTATTAATGAACCAATATTGATGCATTATTATGAACTAAAGTGCATAGTTTACTCAGATTTCCTTAGCTTTTATCTATCTTAGTTTTTCCTAGTTTTTTTTTATTGTTATGTTAATCCCCATACATTACATCATTAGTTTTAGATATAGTGTTCCATGATTCATTGTTTGTGCATAACACCCAGTGCTCCATGCAGAACGTGCCCTCCTCAATACCCATCACCAGGCTAACCCATCCTCCCAACCCCCTCCCCTCTAGAACCCTCAGTTTGTTTTTCAGAGTCCATCGTCTCTCATGGTTCTTCTCCCCCTCCGATTTCCCCCCCTTCCTTCTTCCCCTCCTGCTACATTCTTCTTCTTCTTTTTTTCTTTCTTAACATATATTGCATTATTTGTTTCAGAGGTACAGATCTGAGATTCAACAGCCTTGCGCAATTCACAGCGCTTACCAGAGCACATACCATCCCCAGTGTCCATCACCCAGTCACCCCATCCCTCCCACCCCACCCCCCACTCCAGCAACCCTCAGTTTGTTTCCTGAGATTAAGAATTCCTCATATCAGTGAGGTCATATGATACATGTCTTTCTCTGTTTGACTTATTTCGCTCAGCATAATACCCTCCAGTTCCATCCACGTCGTTGCAAATGGCAAGATCT